>NC_090831.1:96462882-96765912 GCF_028021215.1 Eschrichtius robustus | reverse complement strand
AACTCTAAAAGATAAAATACTCTTCAGAAGCAGTCCTGGGGCTCTTTGGCTATGCATGCTGCTGAATTAAACAGCACCTGCAGGTGAAACAGGGGACCACTTGGCAGGTATAGTTGTGGCCAAGATTGTAAATCTGGCCTGCAAACATTTTGTCTCTCTAGCTTAAACAATTTTAAAGATGCTGAGTCAACATGTTAAAATTGAGAGATTTCTAGCTTTTGAAAAGCTGAAAGACACCACCACATGGGCCCATGCCACTCATTGAGCCTCACGGCAACTCTGATGATGCCAAGCAGTGGCTGCTCCCTCTTAGGTAGGACTTTTTCTGAGCAGGTTTTTGGTCCCAGTTTTTGGTTGGTTTTACTCATTTAGGTTACCTGTTTGCAAATCTTCACACAGGATACAGAAAAGGCACAGGGGGAAGAAAGAAAAGAAGAAGAAAATCCAACACAATGGTTTAACACTGGAAAGGGAAAAGGAAGGAGAGAGAGAGAAGGCAAGAAAGAAGTACACAGCAGACAGAAGCTGTAAACCATCAGCAATTGTCTTTGCTGTCTCCAGATTTATACTACGAAAGGGATCTGTGACAAAGCTATGGGTATTAAGTCTCATCAAATTCCACTGGGTCAGGGTCACTGTGTAGAAAATAAGAAGGAAAATTGTCTGAATGGAGCAATATCCCTGATCAAGGATGGGGTGTGGGGATGGGACCAGGTAAATGCAAGAAAATACCACGGTTCTTTTCTTTCATTGCCCTCAAACCAAGGGATGTGGGCCTCTCCTTCATCTTCACCTTTGAGACTGTAATGAAGTATGGCAGGCACTGTCCAGGTACTTCCCATAAAAGACCAGGGACTCCACGTACAGTTGTGCAGGCTGTGCATTGCACAATTCCAGAGATAAAAAAATGAGAATGACACTCCCAAGGAATGTGAAGGAGAAGCTCTGCCTTATTCTTTCACCTCCGTCAGGTTCTAGCTCAAAGGGCACCTTTGAATTAAGGCCTTCTCTGACCCCACTACTGAATTTTTCAGTCACCAGCCCATTCCCTCTTAGCCTTGACAGTCACTACTCCTCTTTCCACTTTAGGCTTCCTTATAGCTCTCATTACCACTTCACATACATCTTATTTATGTGTTTTATTTACTGTTTGCCTTCCTCATTATAGAACAGAGCATCATGAAGCCAGAGACTTTTGTCTGTTTTATTCTCTGCTGCATTGCCAGAGTCTAGAATCATGCCTGGTAGGTGCATAACAAATTATCCTGAACGGCTAAATCCTCAGTCACATTCTTAGAGTACAGGAACCTGGCTTTCACTAGAACCTGTGATTCTCTGACCATTTTTCATAATTGCTTGGGCCAAATTTCCTAATAATCCTTTGTTATATTAGAAGAAATACTTTTCAAATCCTATGGACCATTATATAATCTATATGGCTCATAGATTCTTATATAATTTCTATTTGCCCTATAGCTACATAATTTATCATAGAAATTTAAAACAACAGGAGTAACCTGTATAAACATACCTGCACAAATTTATACAATCACAGGAGAAACATGTATATTTGGGAATGCAATTAGCCAGTTCACTTTTTTTTTTTAAATTTCACTGTGCTCACACCTCCTGTTACAAATGCCACACGTGTGATTTTTCTCTCAATTATATTTTACAGCTTATAAAAACACATTCTTCATTTTGTCCCTTGAAAAGCAAAGTAGTCAGATTTTACTGGATGTTTTTATTGAAACAAGTCCCAAGGGGAATATACTAAACTGTTAAACACAGCTGAAGAGATATCTGAGAATGGGCTTTCTGATAGAAGGGTAGATTACAAAATTACTCACAGCTCTTAATATGATAATAGGAGAATGCCCCACACATATGAATGGAGCTTTTTCTTGGTATGCTTTACTACAAAAAGAGAAAGAGAGAAAAAGAGAACTGGAGAAACAGAAGGTGAGAAAAACTTCCAAGACTAGAAATGTTACAGTCATCATTTATCACTAACCTAAGGATCCCAATGTATGCCTCAGTGCAAAATGCTTCAAAGAGTTAACCTTCCTTGATGGCTGGGCAGAGGCTGTGGTGCTGTTGAGACAGCATGGGGGCTAGGCTCATGCACAGGTTCCCTGTCTATAACATGGGGAGGTTAAGATAGTGAAATCAGCCTTGCCTATTCTGTAAGGTTGTTGTAGTATCAGAAAGATGATATACTCAGAAGCAGCTTCAAAATTTTAAGAGTTAAGTTCCAATCTTTTGATTTAAAAAAAATTTCTATTATTTAACAGCAAGTGGGATGGTTTCCAAGGTTGTCACTCTCTTGTAATGTCCGCTTAACAATTACGGACCTTGATTCCATTTTGCACGAGATTTATTTATCTGAATATCTAATTCTTCAAGGGCAGATATTTCACTTCTTCCTTTCTAAAAATGTTCCTCTAGTACCAGACACATATGATGTTTAACCTACAGTTCTTAGCTATTTTTGCTGAAGCAAATGTGGGCCTGGCAGCAACTCCGTTAATAACTGGGAATCAAAGTGATCCTGAATTGACATTAGTCAGTATATCTATCATTTATTACTAAGAGGTGACTATTTATTTTGCACTGAGCAAAGCCCATGAAGAAACTCTGCCCTGAGGGCTCAGAGTCAAAGACACCAGTTTCAACATACACCAGTGAGGTAAACTCCCTGGCACTTGAGTTTCTGCATATTTTCTCCCCTTAAGGTAGCACAATTAGGAAATTCAGTGTCCCATGAACAATCATAGCAGCTCAAGAAAAATATTGGGGATGATGGGAAAGGAAAGCATAGATGATTCTGGTGAGCCTAATGGCAGTGAAGAAAACATGAAATTAGAGGGAAGAAATGGGGGCACAGAAAGCTTGGAAGCAGCTCTGACCAAACCAAGGGGAAGAGATGAGGAGGAAGGGGGCAGAGAGATGGGAGGTGCTCTGAATTTGTAGGGAACTGTGTACTCATCATGGGTGTGTCACCACAGGCACTAGTGCAGCCACTTAGAGAAAGGTGTGTGTCCTAAGAGAATGTTAGCTCTTTTGAGTTATTCACTTTGTTTTGAGATGACCACATTTGAGAAAAAGTTTATTTGAGGCTATCATATAGATGTGCAAAAGGAAAATCAGACTAATGCTATTTTGGACTATTTTTTTTCTTCTTTAACCAACAGCTAAGGAAATTGATTTTTGAAATGTATTTCTTAGTCTAATTCTCCTTGGAACAAATTTTAAAGAATTTCAAGATTATAGTGGGTCATAGTCTTAAAAAGGATTTATAAGATAAGGGTTTTTCTGCTGCTTAGAAAAGTGTCATTTTTCTTTTATTGTAGGTTTAAAAGTCATGAAAATATTAGTTACGAACTTTCATACTAACTGGCTATGGTTAATCTTATACATATTTATTATTCAGATAAACCTCAACCACTAATTCTGAAGTCATGGAAAGTACATCTAATGTAAACCTCTACTGTGATGTATTAAGAATAAAGCAATATTTGAAAAACCAGTAGTCAGCAGATCATCTTCTAAATGCCATAAATTCCACTATGTTAAAATCAAAATATATTTAGGTTAATAACTATAGGTTTATGCGCTGTTAAGTTTGAAACCTGAACAGAATTTTTAAAACACCAGTAAATTTTATAGGCAATCAGCCACATTTTTGGTACTACAAAAATTTCTTATGAGTGATGTAAATTTTACTTGTATTATTCAGCAATTCAAAAAGAATGAACACTGAATACACCACAGACTTGCAGTCTAAAATTGGAACCAGAGCACCTCACTTTCTGTTCCATTATGGAAGTTTACATGTTAAAACAAAGCCCAATAAGCTTGGAGCTAGGAAGAAAAACTATGTACCTGTAAATAATCCAAGCACCACTTACACTTTACATAAAAGCACAATTTATGTCCCAGAGGCACAGAGAAATACGATGTACATCATTTTCAGATCATCTTCATGCAGAAAAAATTCATTAGTCAGCTATAATAGTTTAGCTGTAAAGGAAAATGTTTTTCTGAATCCATTTGCATGGCAATGTGCATGTGTCTGCCTGATGGAAATGACAAAATAAACCTCCACCCAACTCTACAAAATGTGAACAGTGCTCTTAAAATTCAGGAGAGGGTCCAGATAGTCTATATTCTCCCCAACGTCAGTTTTTACAATCCTCTCATATTCACCGACCGTCTTAACTTGGCAATTAAAGTATCCTGATTATTTGCCTAAGAGAGTTGACAATATTTCGTTCTGCCCCAGGGCTCCTTTGAACATAAAACTGTGATAAGGTAAAACACACTGGGCAGAACTATTCATGCATGAGCCACAGGAACTCTCTCCAACTGCCAAATTAGTAAATGGCTCTTTTAAAACATAAAAGGTATGAAATGGGAACCCGTACTTTGGAGTAAATTCTGCATTGTAGATAGTCTGTGAAAATCCTTTCGTTCGTGCTTTATTGGGTCAGTAACAGTCATAGCCTGATTGCCCGACCTCTGGTTATAATCTGTTTCACCTAATAAGACAGATATCCTCCACAGAGCCCCAGCAGAGAGATAAGGTAAGATTGAAAACGATAGGTCACAACAAGCGCTGTGTATTTGCCAGAAATTAAGAATTCAGACCCTCACAGAAACACCTGCCCCTTGCAAGGGGCCTCACGTAATACAGATATAAAGCAAGGATGGGAACAAGGAAACTGCTGGCTCGAACCTTGCTGGCCACATCACCCTCCGTCAGGGTGACCGGATCACTTTTGTAAAGGCTGACTCAGATCACAGCCTTGAAACTTGCTGGGCCATAACAGTCATACACCATCGCCCACCCCAGCGCCCCTCTCCTGAGTCACACAGGTGGCTGTCAGAAGCAACCCCCTAAAACGAAAAGCCCCATCCTAGTTTCGACCTCGCCCCTGGGGCCACAGCTCTGCAGTTTCTGAAGCCCCTAAACTCTCGCCCACCTCCCGGGTCTTGCCCTCTGGAACAGCAGTCAGGTCTCTTAGGGGAACAAAGAGCAGAAGGGCAGGGGCGAAAGATAGGGTGCAGGATACGAAAGGGGCTGTAGTTTTTACCTTGCGGCGCCCAGGAGCCGGCGGAGGAGACGTCAACCGCGCAGGGATCAACCGCGTAGGGACCACCCGCGCGCTCCGCGCCTCCCTGCCTCCTCGCAGCAAGTCAGCTGTCGCCCCGCATCTGGCTCGCGCCCTCCGCTGGGCTTCGCATCTGGTCACAAAGCGCTCTGGGCTCCGCGGGCGGCGAGAGCCTCCGGGTCACCTGTGGCCGGGCCCAGCCGAACGCCCCGTCCTCGCGCCGGCCGCGCTCCCTCCGCCCCTTCCCACCCGCGTTCCCTCCGCCCCTTCCCACCCGCGCGCTGCCCGGGCCGTGACTCAGCCGGGCATCGGCGCGCGCGGCCCGCGGCGGCCCGGGCGCGTCCAGGCGGGAGGAACGGCCAGGAGACCCGACTAGTGCTCTCGTCCGCCCGACCCTGCACGTGTCCGTCTGTCTCGTGCGCTGTCCGTCCACCTCGTCCACGGGTCCAAGGACCGCTGAGGTGGGGACTGGCAACAACACCCTGAGGGGGAAATCGGCCCCCGCCCTTCCTGCCGCCCGCGCGCCGCGCCGGGCCCCGCGGGGGTCGCGTTTCCTCCGCCCCTCCCCCCGCCCACAAGGTGAAACTTTCTAGGTGGAGTAGAAGTTTTCTCGCCCTGGCCGCACGCACTCTCCTCCCCACCAGCTCGGGCAGTTTGAACTTAGCACAGCGGGAGATAAGCGGGACTGAGTCTCCCCCTCCTGGTGCCCGTGCAGCCAGCGGCCCTGGCGCACCGAGAGCACTAGGCGCGCACACGGCGCCCCTCCCCCACCCCCCGCGCGCTGCCGGCGCGAAAAGCGCGAGGCTGTGCTGTGAGGACCGTCTCCCGCGCCTCGTCTCTGTTAGCCGCCGGGCGCTGACGCGGGGACGCGGAGATTTGGGCACCACACAAACAAGGAATTCATTGTCAGGGACGGAGGTAGGAGTGGATGGACGAATTGTCCCAATGATTTCGTTATGCAGCGATTATCCCCGACTGTAATAACTCAGATTTCTGGAAGGAGAAACAACACAGTTTAACCCTGAGGAAACTTGCTGCTTTAACTGTTCCCCCCCCCGCCCCCGCCACCCCCCACCCCGTTCATAGCAGGAAACAGGCTGATTAAATAACAAACAGCAGTGAGGAAGCACAACTGCACAAAAGTTTAATTCTTGAATGTTGAAATCTTATGATATTAAAAAAGGTTGGGGGTTTGGTGGATTAATTTGTGTTAGGGTAGCTTTTAATATCTCACGTGTCTGAGTATAAAAATTGGCATTAACCTTCAAGAGGAAATAAAAGACTCGCAGGTAACAAGCTCACAGGAAGAGCCTCTCCTGTGAGGACTTAGCAGCTCTCCTTTCCTACTCTCTCGAGGGCTGGTCAGATAATGGCGGCTGTTAGTGAGAGTCAAGGGGCGAAACAACATTTACTGTGTGGGTCCGGGAATGACCACAGAATGAAAAATAGAAAATATAGTTAGGATACTTAACGTTTTCCGGAGAGCTTCTTATCTACCATGAACTACACAGAGCACTATCAACCCTCAAAAGTGATTACCTCATGAGTCCCCAGTTTTGTTTTGTTTTTTAATTTTTATTTATTTATTTTTGGCTGTGTTGGGTCTTCGTTTCTGCGCGAGGGCTTTCTCTAGTTGTGGCAAGCGGGGGCCACTCTTCATCGCGGTGCGCGGGCCTCTCACTATCGCGGCCTCTCTTGTTGCGGAGCACAGGCTCCAGACACGCAGGCTCAATGGTTGTGGCTCACGGGCCTAGTCGCTCCGCGGCATGTGGGATCTTCCCAGACCGGGGCTCGAACCCGTGTCCCCTGCATTGGCAGGCAGACTCTCAACCACTGCGCCACCAGGGAGGCCCTGAGTCCCCAGTTTTGTGGAAAAAGAAAGTTCTCGTTACATAATACTAGAGCCCTGCATGGAACCGTTTACAGATGAGGAAACTGAGTGCCTAAGAGTTCCTAAGAGGGTCACACAACTGGTTAGTAAAAGAGGAGTGATAAGAACCCAGCTCTCAAATCCCAGCCAGGTGTTCTTCACACTGTGCCAAGAGGCTACAGGCTGGCAAGGTTACATAAACAACCCAGTCCTACTGAAGAGTTCCTCATATCACGTGACACAATTTAACAAGGACTACTTCACATTAAAATGCAAATTTACTGGTTGAAGGGCACTGGTCCTATTTATGGACAGATCAGTTATATATTTGGGTTCAGGACCAACTTTAAATAAAAGGTGAGTAAACTAATGAGTTCAGACACACACACACACACAACTAGCCATAGCTGTCCAAATGAATGATTAGAGTACTGTTTCTATTTTTCTGTTTCCTGGTTTCCATAGCAATATGTTAACTGGATTTTTAGATTGCATTATGTAGTTGCTGTAACAGGTTTTCTGAGTTTGTGTGCTATGATAAAAATATAAAAGAAAAAAATTACAATTAAAGTGGTAGGAAGACCCAGCAAAGCCAATGCAAACTGGAAAATAAAATAGCTTATAAATCCACATAACCTATTCTATATTTTCAGCCCTGAAGTTTCCTACTTTCTAGTTACTGACAAATTTCAATCCAGTTTTGAAACTGGATTAAAAATTGTCTTTTTGGTTTGTTAACCATAAAGAAGGAGAAAACATTTAATAAAAATAACGTAACTAAGAATAACGTCACTAAAAAGTATCTGAGTGTGTGAAAATCAAATAGTTTTTACACACTACTTGATAGGTTTCCCTTTCAGGAAAAGGGTTAGAAGTATAATTTCACATATTTGGTTTTGGATAGAAGCAGATACTTTAAAAAAGCAATAGGAATTCTACAATTCCATTTTGGTTTTGTGGCAAACTCTAATTGTTGCTGTTTAACTTTCCTTGGGTCCATGGCATGGGTGACACACTGTATGATGAAGTTCTGTTGGTATTTTCCGAACCAAACCAAACCCTTGTGGCTGACGCTCTTGGCTTGCGAGGCCAGCACCTGTTCCTAACTAGATATTCCCTTGCTTTCCTCCACTCTTAGGGCTGGAAAGGAGAAATACTTGCTTTCCCAGACTCCTTTGCAGTCGGACATGGCCATGTAATGTCACTCTGGCAGTGAGATTAAGCTGAAGTCTGTTTTCTGATTAAAGGGATGTAATGAACTTGTGCCACTCCTTCCCACTTCTTGCTTTCTTGATTTTATGTAGAATATCCGGCAGAGAGCTAGCTATCTTGTGACCATGAGGAGAGAAGTTGGCTCTGACACTGCTGAGCTGTAGCACCAATGCCAGTAGACACCTGCTTCCAGATTTCTTGTTTTGTGGAAAAAATACTCATTCCAGACACTGTTAGGCAGGGTTTCTGTCACCTGCGGCCAGAAGCCTTCAAAGCTGATATACCTCTCAGATGGGAAGCAAGACATCTCCAACACTAAGTCTAGCACAGTAGTTAAGAGTGTGGGTTTTAGAACCAGACAGCCTGGATTTCAATCCCAGTTCTGCTGCTTGCTAGCTATGTAACTGTAGGTCAGTGGCTTAAAGTCTCTGTGCCATATCTGTAAAATGGGGAAAATAATAGTGTTATTGTGAGGATGAAATGAGAAGCTATAAGTGAAGGACATGAAATAGTGTCTGGTAAAATATAAGTGCTCAAAGGCATGAGTTATTATTTTCCATGTATTTGTGAATAACACATAGTGCTAAACTATAAGGAGGATCCCATCTCTTAACCCTGAGGTGGGCCTAATGGTAGCCATGGTCAAGAGGGTAGAGGAACAGCTGCTCTAAACCTGCTCTAAACATGCCACATCCTTTCTGCTCTCCCTTCAACAGATAACAATTCGGATCTTTGATGGCACTCTTTAAGTTCATTCACATGGCACTGTTTTTGAAACAAAAATGAAAGCAATCTTCTTAGAACAGCGGCTTCTTGCTGGCAACCTGTGGAAGGCAGGGCCCACAGACATGCACAGGCCCGTAGAATGTGTTTTAAAAGTTTGATTTGTGTAGACAGAGGACATGTTCTGCAGTTTGCTGTTGTCCTCCCAGTGGTTTGCCATTGTCCTCCCATCTTCTCTTGTAATGCATCCAGCCTACCTCTGATCTTGATGTCACTTTCTTAGGCATTAGAGTTTGTGTCCCCTCTCTTATTTATTCTTGGATTCTCTCTGCTCTCCTCCCTTCACCGACCCCAATGCCCCTATTATTGTGCCTATGGAAAATGTGTCTCCAAAACGACAAGAAGAATTCAGGTGATAGTTCCTCAGATCATCTCTGTTGGCAAATACAGTTCGGGGATATAGGACTCCTCTTACCTTTTTAGAGATACATCATGCACGTTAGAATATTGAAGATTCTGGAAAGTCACATGGAAAAACAACAACAGAACAAACAAAAATATGCTTTTTTTCCTCTTAACATCTTCAGTAGCAATTTTCTATAAAATTAGTTCAATAGGTAACATACTTTGGGAAACCTTGCCTTAAAGAATGGAAATACCAGCTACAAAGGTTTAGAAGAGGGCACTTTCAGTATGAACTGCTTTTATGTTGATTTATAATGGTCATTTGTTTGTGGCTGGGCTGTCTAAAAATAAAACATGCAATGTTAAGTTATCTAAAAATATAAGTAAGCATATTCAATATTGAGGACAAGTACAAGACTGCTAGGCTCTTGAAGTTACAAGTATCACAATTTTAATCAGAAGGTCTAGGAGACTGGAGGCAGAGAAATTGAAAATAAATTACCATCTCCAACAGGGTGCTGCAATTTTGTTAGTGATTTGGTTCATTTTCACATCCGTCTTGTTGCCTCTTTCCCCAAATCAGGCAAAGGTATAACATACTTCGCTCTCATTTATTAAATGTCTACTATGTATCAGTCATGTGTTTGAGTTCTACTTAGGTCCTCATAACAAAAAACTCCAGGATGGGTATTATCCTTCTCAGTTTACATCCAGGGAAATGAAGCTCAGAGAGATCATGTAACTTATCCAGGGTCACACAACAGGCCTAAGTCTGTCTCTTTCTAGAACTCTGCACTTCCCCTTGCAGCCATTATAAACTGTCCATGGTCCTGTGGTGAATGATGCAGCTCTTAACGTGGGGCAGGATAACTTAAGGCTTCCTTTAATTTTCCCTTCTTTTCCGTCCACAAAGTCAGCCACAACCTAAGACACGGCCACCCCTCTGCTTGACCCTCGGGGACTGGATGTTGCCATGCAGAATAAAGGTGCTGACACCACCTACGTTGTCGGTCTATAAAACACTACACAGGTTGGAGCATGGGTCCTAGGCAGTCTGGATGGCCTACGTGGTGGGCTATGGGTGCATAGGACCAAGACCTCCCAGTGTGAAAACGAACAGGAATGCCGTCTCTCCAATGTCTCTGTTTTCACAACTCCTGAGCTCTCCTTTGGGGACCTGGAGAATGTGGGAGAGAAAGGGAAGCACCAGATGACAGAGAGCCAGGAGTCCTAAGAGAGGGTCTTTTGGAGAGTCTCTTGTCTTTTCAGAAGATGAGAAATAAAGACCAAAACTTTCAGAAAGTCCCAGAAGTCTGCCCCCTTTCTATCAATACTTTCCTCCCTGAAACTATTAATTTTTTTTTTCTTTCTCTTTTTCTCTCCTCGTCTCTCTTCTCCTCTCCTCTCCTCTTCTTTTCTGTTTTTTACCTTGTGGTAAATTGGTAAAAGCATTTTGGGAAAGAAAACAGGAGAAAAATCTTTCATTTTTATACAGCATAGTACAGCATTATTTCCCAACTATCTTATCCATTTCATCTGTTAATCTAAATGGTTTGGCACTAATACAAATGGATTAACCCATCTTGTGAAATAATGCACTAAAGAAAGTGTTTCCTTCATTGATCAACTTTTCTTTATGAATAGCCCTTTACAAATGTGTATGTGAGTATGTGTGTATGTGAATATGTGTGTTTGTGTAATTACTGCAATTCTAGGTTTTACCATTAACTTGATGAGGGCTTTGGCACTTAACCCTCGTGGATCGGTTTCTTCAGCTATAAAAACAGTTTCAAAGTCTGATGAAAATGATTTTAAAAAATTAAGTATCAACTAAAATTTTACTGAAGCCTGTAAGTTTGGAGCGAATATAGCAAACAATTTACTAATTGTATTGTATATAAGGGGACATTATATTAGAAAGAAAGTACTCCAGTGTGTGGTTCTTATTAACTACTGCCTTGTTCAAATATGATAAAATTTTTTTTTCTATTCCAATGACTGACTGATTTAATGACTCAGGGATAGTATATTTAGTGAATCCAAAAGTAAATTTGGTGATTTAGAGAAGGCTACAATATTTAACAGTTTAAGCGGGAATATCTAGGTTTTAGTGACATTGAAAAATGATAGAATGTTTGAAAGGTTTAATTAGAGTCACTGTAACTATTATACATAACTAATGTATTATGATGTATAACAAAGATGGTTCCAACACTTTTGCATTGGCCAGATTTTTACCTTTTGTTTAACAACCTCAGAGTCTAAGCATAATTACTATTAGTGTATGTACGTGGAAGGAAAGGCACTAACTCTGGATTAACCTTGGTTTGCCAACAAAGAATTAAAAAAATGAGAGCACAGGCAAATGATGACCAGTCAGAGGTCATGTTCAGAAAGTCAGTGGTGATGCAAACTGCTTCAGACTTCCAGTTTTTTGGTCTATTATAAACATTCCTGCCTTTACTTACTTTGAAAAACAAAATCCAACCAAACTGCCCCCAAAAGGCAATTGCAAGCTAACCTCTAGACAGAACAGTCAGAACTAATAAAATCATCTGCAAAAATTCTGCTTGTGTTGAAGGAACTTTCAAGGAGTGTGTAACCTGAATTAGAAAAGACATCTTTTAAAGCTTTCCGTGAAGTGTCTGGGCCATCTGTTTTGGCCCGAGCTCCCCATGTTAGAGCTGTTATCAAGTACTGTCGGCTCTCCCATTGCTACTGTTAACAAATGGATTTGTCACCCCAAAGTTAAGAAAAACCAGATGTTTCCTTTGTTGTTCTATATTCCGATGGCAGGTCAAGAGGCTGTTTAAACAGCACCAGTGAAATTGAGATTTAGAAATTGAGATCTTATTAATCTGGTCAGTGAGGTCATATGATTTAGGGCTGTTTCAAGATTTAGACTGAATTTCAATATTTGGCCATCCACATATACTGGATTACTTCCAAATTAACTAGTTCTTTATAAATATAAACCTATATTTTATGGGAATCATAATTTGTATGCAAGCAGTTATAAATATGGAATAAAATATTTAAACATGTCAGGTTTTGTAATCCATCAACTAAATTCCTAACCAAATGTTTATTGAGCCCCTGCCATGTGCCAGGGAAGTGTTAGTGTCTGGGGCTACAAAGATGAATGAGATGTGGTCCTTAACACGGAGGGGCTCATAGTCTAGCACAGAAAACCGGCATGTAAATTATCAGACCTGATACAATGTGGCAAGTGCTAAATACTGTTCGGAGAGTGTTATGGACCAACTGTGGGGATCAGGGGGAGGTGAGGAAACCATGGAAGACGCTGCAAGGGAGGCCACATCTGAGCCACATGTGAAAGGATGAGCAGGAGTTTGCCAGGTGACTGTATTTACCGGGTGATGGAGGTGAGGAAATGAATTCTTAGCAGAGGGAGCAGGCACACAGGCTTAAAATAATTATGTATTCAGCATTCTGCAAGTAGTTCAGAATAGTTGGGAGCACAGTGTGTTTGGGACAAGGGCAGGAAACGAGGCTAAATAAGTAGGTGAGGATCAGAATATGAGGCGTCTTATATACCACACCAAGAAAGAAAATCTGTATGGTAGGTGATAAGGAGCCACTAAAATATTTTAAGTAAAATAATTAGAATTTTACGTTTTAGACAGGTCACTATGGCTTAATGGAGGGTTTGGAGCAGGATGAGTTGAAGGCAGGGTGGCAAGAGGGAAAACTATTTCTTTAACACAGGGGAGCAATGATGTAAGTTTGATGTAAGGCAGAGACTCTTGGGTGCAGGACAGAGAGGAAGGTTTGATAGATGCCTTGGGTGTGGGACATACAGGACCACTTAGAAATAATAGAAATTGAGCAATATTCAGAAAGGTTGCTTTTTATTTGTTTATTTTTTGTTATTTAATGAAAGTCTGGGACATGATGACACTTTCATTTTGGACTTGTTGAGTTTGAGTGTTTGTATGTCCCTGCACAATGAGTTGTTGGAGGTCTGGTAGTTAAGTCAAAATACCAATGTGCCAGATTGTTGTATTGTCTACTTCGTTATTCTGGGAACTACGTTTCTCAGACTCTCCTTCTCCATGTAATTCCAGATTGGAGTTGGCCTAAAGGTAAAAACTGTGTGAGTTCTGGGACGCAGAAGAGAAGCAGCGGTCATTATACTCTGAAGGTTATCGTCAGACCCAGGGGTGCTGCTGGGTGCCAGTTTGTTCTTGCTCTTCCCTCCTTCCTGATGCTGGCCTTGCCCATCAAAAGTGACCTCAGGCCTCCACCGGACGCTTGGCTGACAACTCAGAGAGGTGGCAGCTATGAAGGGCCAGCAACCTTCCATAGCCTTCGTGGTCTCATCCCAAGAGCAGGACGTACTGGCTCCCTGCAAGTTCTGACACGTTCGTGACTTTTTTTCTGCTCCTTCAACTACATTTTTTGGATCTTTATCTTCCCAGCTCTTCCCACAATCGTGTAAGTACTAATTCCTATTATAAATTCCTTCTTCCGTATCACTCATAGTGGTTCTGCTTCCCAGACTGAATCTTTTTAAAGCTGCAACCAAAGTGTATTTTGAAACAGAACTCCTTGAAAAAAACACTACATTTAATACCTGAAACTTTTATCGTTTGAGGTTGTTTTGATTTTGAGAGTTTGTTTTTTTCCTGACTTCTCGATAGTGATCACTGGTGCAGAATGATGATCTTACTATGTCTAAATAGGAGAAATTGTCAGGATAACTAGAGGAATTTCAAGAAAATTCAGCATTTCGTTCATTTGCTTTTAAAAGAAATCATCATCATTATTATTTGTATGTGAACATTTTAATACAATCTAGTGCTCTAAAACTGTCTGGGCCAAAGAGAGCCAGGCATGAAGATCTCAGGTACCTTGGAGACAGGGAGGGAGGACCAAGGCAGACTGTGGCAGGAAAAGAGGTTTTCTTCCTGCTGGCAAGTGGAGCCATTTTTGGGGTGAAGTGTGTGGCATGTAGGTTCTTGTTGGAAGAACAGCTGTGGAACAGAGGTCCTGATGCTATTGGATCAATGAGGATCCTGTCATGAGCAGCTCAAGAACAGGAATGAGAGGAAGGGGCTGTCCAAAACTCTGGAATAAGCATTTGGGTTGCTCTTCTTAGACCACTCCTGCCCTGGGAAGAGGGTGGAGTTTAACTCCAAGGATGATAACGAAGAGGTATTGACTTTGTTGTCAGTTATGGGAAATGAGAATTGATCTAGAAAGGTGTGTGCCCTGGTGAGTACTTTTTTTTTTTTCCTCTGCTTTTTTTGCCTTTCTCCAAAGCCAGCAAAGGAGAACATGGGTATCTTCTATTGCAAGAAGAGACTGGCGAAGGAGGCAGTGTCAACAGCCTTGTCAGCAAAGGCAGTGGTATTGGCATTATTTATTCCTCTGGTGGAAATGGCCTTCCTTATTTTATTTGCATGGCAAACTTTGACTCATCCTTCAAGGTCCAAACCTAATGTTGGAAGGCTTCCTTGATTGGCCCTCTCCCACTCCACCTTGTCCCACACCCTGGGCAGGCTGACAGGTTGCTTCATCTGTTTTCCAGGGGCACTTCATACTCCTAATTTAGCATATCTCACACTGTATTACAACTCATCTTTTTTGTTGACAGCGTAACTGCATGGTATATTAATTTATGTGATTTTTTTCTATCTTCTCCTTTATGGATCAGAAAGCAGTAACGCAAATAAAATGAGAAAAGCTGTCAGTGGGGCCAGGGGGAGGTAGGAGGTTTTACATCTCTTAGACTGCTGTACATTCAGAAGGGGCTGCCTTGCTGCAAATACAACATAACCTGGCTTTGCATTTGCTTGGTTAGGCAAGACACCAGAAATAACACCCTTTTGATACACTTGCCTAAAATCCTTGGTATCTCTGTATTTACAAGGTTTTAAAAATGCATAAGCAACTCTGGAAATTGGACTGTGTCCTCTGCAGGCATGGCAGACATTGGAGACTGTGCTCTGGGGGCAGAGCCTTCATATGCAACCTGCTTTATGGGTCTCATGACCCTTGACCCATGCCTTTCCCTTCTCTTGGGAAACAAATGGGGTTAGCAAATGGCGCCAATGTTGATTATTCTTAAGGAAGTCACACTGAGATGGGTGTCTCCTCCCCAAAGGAAGTAGTTAGTATACGTACTGCACAAAGGGGGAGTCATGCAATATGTGCAAAATTCTTGGACAATTTTTTTGTCCAGATAACATGCTTGCTAGCTGTTTTCTATCAGATACTCGCAAGGTATCCACTACTTAGTGCTGAGGAGGCAAAAATGTTGGGAATTGGATGTGTCCATTAAACTTATCACAAATGAGGTAGAGTGTGTGACTAGAGGGTACAGTCTCGTGGGCCTGGGGAAGGAGAGTTGTGCCTGGATGTCACCCAGGACTCAGAGTACACCTGTCCCTTTGATGCACTTGTGATCATGCCCATGACCCCTGGCTGTGGTGTGGGGAGAAGCCCTCTTGCCACCCTAAGACTAAGTAAGCCATGACTGCTAGGGTTCCTGTACTGCTCAGGCAGGCAAGACTCCATCAACCTGTGTTTGTCTCTTGGGGTCCTGAAATTACTTTCTCATTATAATGAAAAGAAGTGAAATGAAACCTGACCTAGGAAGGATCCCTAATTTTGGCAACATTCTAAAACATGTAGCGAGGGCTTGGCTTTTGAAGGACAGCACAATCCTTCTGAAAAGGTGCTAATACACAATTGCTGAAAAGTCTTTCATGGTTATATGATTCAAGTCCCATGGGGCTTGTCTGGGACTTGGTCACTGGGGTGAAGTAACTTCAACAGAAGTCCTCATGAGGAATTGGGCACAGCATAAGGTGCTGCAGGTCAGATAGCTCAAATAAAAGATTTACTTATTTACCTGTGATGGCCATGGTAATATAGCCAGAGTATCTGAATTAAGGTTGAAAGGGGAAAGACAAAGGTAAAAATTAAGAAGCAGTTCTTTGTGTCAGGACTAAGGGATGAAGCAAGGCCACATCCTAGGCATGAGCCAAGAGGGCAACAGTGGGATGACTGGCATTTCCATTACCTCTCACCTGTTTCCAAGTCCTCTGTTTTCCTCTTTCTTGGTTTACTCTTTCATTTTTGGTGCGACACTTCCTCCTGTACCCTCCTGAAAAAGGGTGCATGTGATTGGTGCATGTGGTATGGTGGCATGTGATTGGTAACCCCAGATTGGTGGTTACCAGAGGGACAGGGGGTTGAGGGGTGGGTGAAATGGGTGAAGCAAGTCAATTATATGGTGATGTATGGTAACTAGACCTTTGATGGTGATCACTTTGTAGTGTATATAGATGTTGAGTTATAATGTTGTGCTCTTGAAACTTATGTTAATACCAATTTTAACTCAATTAAAAAAAATTAAAGGGGGAAAAAGAGGATGCATGTGACGAGAATTTTTTGAGACCTTGCAAGTCTAGATATGTTTTTCTTTTACCCTATTGCTTGATTGATAGCTTGTCTGGATATAGAAGTCTAGGTTGAAAGACAAGTGTCCATTATCTTCTAGCTTCATTCTTGTTCTTGAAAAGTTTGATAATATTTTACCTGATTTTTTTCTCCTCCTATTCATTTTCTCTGCTCTGTCTTCTGGGACTCCAGAATTGAGATGTTAAACCTGTGGGATTTATCATATAATTTTTTTCATATGTATACAAAGTATATATGTATATATGAAATAGATACCATGCCATGCATCTTGGCATCTTTGAGGATTAACAAAGAGGCCAGTGTGGACAAAGAAAAGTAAGTGAGGAAAACAGTCTCAAATATATTTATCTTAATTATTTTAAATAAGTCGAGGTCTTAAATTAGTAAATGATCTTTGACAAGAGAAGTAGAAAGAAAAAAATTTTTTTGGTAAATTTATTAAGTTTTCTCTCTTGTACCGAATATTATCTGTTTCATCTTTAGCTCTGAAAATTTGCTAGGGTAACTTGCTGGGTCACTTTGGATGAGTCACAACCTGTGGGTTTTCATTTCCCGGATAAAACAAGCAATTGGGTATGTGTAATCTTTTATATCACGTTTGGCTTTAAAAGCTGAACTTGCATTGGGTTATCTCAATACTAATTAATAATTCTATTAAAAGAAGGGGCACAGAGAGGAAGTTAAACTTAAGTTTTTTAATACTGGTGCTCATTCAGCATCTCAGGAGAAGGTTAGTTAGAAGAGACCCACACCTCTAAGGTTCATTTTTAGATTCTAAAGTTCTTCTATATTCATTACATTCAAAGAGAAAAAGATCACAGATGCTACTGAGCCAATGTAGTCCTCAATTGAAGAATATAAATGAGGTTTTAATTTAGCTATGATCATTTTAAGTGCACAATTAATAAAACATTTGGAGCATTTAATGTACAATTATATGGCATAGCTCACTATCACAAGCATTGAATGAGTACTCTTAGCAATAAAGAGTGTATGGAAGAAGTTCTTAAAATCAAATCCAGTCTCAGGAGTTTGTACCCACACTTTTTTTTCTGGCTGCGCCATGAGACATGTGGGATCTTAGTTCCCTGGCCAGGGATCTAACTCTTGCCCCCTGCAGTGGAAGCATGGAGTCTTAACCACTGGACCGCCAGGAAAGTCCCTGTACCTAACACTTTTAATGCACATATTGCAAGCTGAAAAGAAGAACAGCATTTACTCTGACCTATCTTTCCAAATTTATATTCTATTACTTGGCTCTCTGCATTCTACTTTATACTACTCAGTATGTTTTAGACTTTCATATGTCCTTTGTTTTTGTTACCTGGAATCCTTCCATCACTACTGTCCACCCTAAGACTCCAAGCACCAATATCTTACCCATCCATCAAGGCCCATATAAAGTATTTCCTTGCTTAAGTAACCTTTCCTGATTCTTCCAAGAAACTCAAGTTTTTTCTCCTTAAAAGTTCATAGCACATTGATTGTACTTCTCTAACGATACTTATTTTATTCTCCCTGGAAATATACCTCCTTATCTTCCTTTTTCATTGTAAGCTTCTTGAGTGCAGAACCCATGTCTTGCTCTTCTCCATATCTTCTACTATACTCAGTAGAAGACTCTCAATAACTGTTGTTAAAATGAATTTCATATTACTCATATGTAGACAAAAGTCTATAGTTTTATTAAAAAACAAACCAACAAAAACTTTCTAATGTGTGTTGGAAAACATGTATATGTATCCTTAAAAAGTGTTATATCCCTGGAAAAAGCTATTTCCCATTCTATCATAAATTACTATCATCTTTTCTATTCCACTTTTATTATTAGCAGAGACTTTCTATGTTTATCAGGTTTTGATGACGAGAATTCTTTTCCTTGGGTAAGTCATTAAGGTTAAATTTGATATTCCTTTGGAAAAGTACCCCCCACACCCCTGCAACCAAATAAAATAACCCTTAAGTTTAAACTGTTAGCTTTGACATGGCTTTCGTTAGTTAGCTGGCTTAAAACTCTCCCTAATGTTTTGAGCGCGTCAGTCCACAGGAAAGGGTGAGCCAGGTGGAATGGAATCCCAGTTCCCTCTAGCCTAGCCAGGATAAATGTCGTAGGAGAAATTTTCCGAAAATTTTTTAAGTTTCTTGTGATTTGGAAAATGAGCAGCTTCAAAAGATCTTACAGGATATTGTCCTATATCTAAACTTTGGATTGCCTTTATTCTAAGGGTTTAAAAAAAATCTATTTAAGGAGCATTTTGGAAAGATCACTGACGAAAGTCTGAGCTAAAAGCCATTGGTTCATATATCATTAGTCTTCATGCTGTTTGTCATCAGTAAATCTTGTACTGGATACTTGTCCAGTTCTATAAAAATAAATAACACTGTGGCCTTTATTTCTATATTTTAGCTTCCATTAAAGTGAGGCTTAGACCTCATGTTTTTTTCAGACATAGATCAGATTACAAGAAGTAAGTGTAATGTTAATGCTTTTATTTAGTGACTGAACTAACCTTATCTGCCTCTTTAAAGGACCACGGTTATATCTCCTTATGTATTTGGAAAATTCCTTCAAACATACAAAATGCATATAATTAATTTCTCCAATGAATAACAATTTTGGGATTTTAAGTATTGTCAAGATGTTTCATGTCATACTGAGAAGTTAGCTCTTTGGATAGTGTATTCACAGTATTTTAACATATTTTTATTATTTATTCATCACTATAACTCAAAGATAGGTTGAGGAAGTACACATAACATACATTCATATATAATTTGGTTATTTTATTCAGAGAAATCTGATATGTGCTATCCTTTCCTGACACGTGAATTGAATAAGCTTTTTTAGCAGCTGTTCTTTTCAAATTTAATCTAGAAACAAATTGCATCAAGCTTGGTGCTAAAAGTCTATCTGATGAGAATCTTTCCAATTTTATTTTTATATTTAGACTTACAGATAGAAAATTAGATATCAGTCATTTAAATTGAAGGAGCATTTTCAAAATAAAGTGTTTCTTTTTGTGTTTGTTTTAGTAATGTGAGTTTGCTTGAATTGAATATAGGGCAATAATCACTTGCCAGCCTAGAAGTAGCTAAATACTCAATTTTCAGATTAACATTAAGGTTATAGTACTGCCCATTTGATGTCATTACGAGGCTGAAACCACGTAAGCTCCATATTGCTTGATCGTAATGTTCATCTGGCTTCCTGCCATGTAAATGGATGTATTAATTCTCAGTTCTCAAGAGTGTTGTGAAGTTCAGTTAATTAATGTTTATAAAAGCTTCTTGAGATTGTCTGCTGAAAGATATTATGTGCATTAAAATTATATAAAAAGCAAACATGTAGAGCACTCTAGAAACTGTTGCTTACAGATGTAGAGAACAAATGTATGGACACCAAAGGGGGAAAGTAGTAGGGGGCAGGTGGAGGTGGTGGTGGTGGGATGAATTGGGAGATTGGGATTGACATATATACACTCATATGTATAAAATAGATAACTAATAAGAACCTGCTGTATAAAAAAATAAATAAAATTTAAATGATAAATAAAATAGAAACTGTTGCTTAGCCAAGGTGAAAGTGCCCTGAATATCTATTAGCCATGTCTGAATCAATGACTTCTGACTTCTGGTTTCTTTATTATAGTATCTCATGACTGGTACATAAAGATGACTTAAAGATGCATCATCTCATTTAATAATTAAGAATTCTTTATGAAATTTTGGTCAGAGAGGTTTAGGTAAAGCATTTGTCTGGTGTTCATTCAGGCAGAAAATTCAAATCACTGATCTCATATATAGTAAAATGTTAGCCGGAAGATTCATTCTTGCTCCCAAGTGAGTGATCCTGTGTTAGGCATACTAGTTGTTCCCCAACATGTAATCGCCATTTCTCTCTCATAGCAATAGAATACCGAATTTTTTTGCTGGGCACATGGACATCCCGAATAAAGTCTACATATTGTCCACCTTTCTTTTAGCTGGATGTGGCCTGTGATAACTAAGTTCCAGCCAATAGAACATGAGCAGAATTGATCTGTGAAACTTTAGGTTGCATCCTGAAAGGGAGGGCATGCCCTTCTTTCATCCTATTGCTTGGAATGTAGATGTGGTGACAAGCCACCTTGGACATGGGGGTGAAGAAAACAGCCTAAAGATGGAAGAACAACAAGACAAAAGGAACTTGGGTCCCTGAGCAACTTGCAGAAGAGAGCTGCCAAAGCAGCCTTATAATGCCTATTTGTGAACATGTTTAAGACATTATTAGTTTGAGTCTTGGTTATAAACCACCTATTATGTCCTAACTTATGCCTATCTTTACGGAAAGCAAGAGGACAAAAAAGTGATTCAATTTGCAGATCTCACACCAAATTGCCGACTCATGGATCAGGTCTCATTGAAAAATCAACTGTAATTTTTATTTGTGTGTTGGGTACATTAAAAAGTTTTAATTTGGGGGTGTGACTCCTCATCCTGAAATGGATAAAGAAAAATGTCTTTAGTTGTGCCTCCAAACAGGCTAGGGAGCTCTACTTTGAAATGACTTCATCCTCTGAAAGCCCTGAACATTATGCACGTAGTAAAACTGAAAGAAAATATTTAAACTAAAATTATGCAATTCCGATGCATTAGACAGATAAACCATCCTGACTGACCATTGCACTCTATCCTGCTCTGTCTCATTCTTTTGTTTATCAACTGGGTGGTTTAGTGGCAGGAACTGATTCCTCTAAATGGTAAAACCCAACAGAGCTAGCTGTACATTATTAGGAAAAATAGGTGATCTTTATTCTAAATTCCTTCAGAGTTCAAAAGTTATTCAGAGTTCAGGAAGGTGATACTATTGTATCAAATGCTTTTCAGATATAGTTTTCATTTGCTTCTTAAATACTTTTTGCTTTCATGTGAATGAGGAATATACATACCCTTCTAGATTTTTTTAACCAAATATTTGTGTCACTGGCTCTGTGCATATAGCATGATAAACTACAAAGTCAAATACTAGTAATAAATACAGTTTGGCTTATTGTACTAAATAAAGATAAGCGGCATGTTCATGATATTTATATTCACAATATTTGACTACTAGAAATTCATTTATATTTATATTTCATTAAGGCATCATTAATTTCTTTCACTGAATGTAATCTATTGCTGTGTAACAAACCACCCAAAACTTAATGGCTTAAAAACATAACAGTTATTTTGCTCACAAATCTGAAATTTGGACAGTGTTCAGAGGGTACAGCTCTTTTCTGCTCCATGAAGCATCAGTTAGGACAGCTCAACTGAAGGTAAAGGATCTACTTATAAAATGGCTCCACTGAAATGGCTGGCAAGTTCGTGCCAGCTCTGAGCTGGAGGTCAGCAGGGCTATACACTAGTGGCCTTGATTCATTTCTCTGTTGGCCTCTCCACAGTGCTGTTTGAACTTCCTCCCAACATGGTGACTAATTTCCAAGAGTATGTATTTGAAAAGACAGGAAGAGGACGATACCAGCCTCTTAAGGCTTGGGCCTGAAAACTGGCACAGCAGTGTTTCTGCCATGTTCTATTGGTCACAGAGCCCACTCAGATTCAAGAAAAGGGGCACAAACCTCATGAATTTGACCTTATGAATGTCAAAAAAAATTGTGAACATCTTTGATCTACTCTAGTATTAAACATTTTAAATTAATAATGAAGACACAACAACAGAAAGAAAAATAATTAAGATAATGAGCAGTTGCATTCACTCTTCCTATAAAAAAGTGACAAAACATTGTGAAAAGAAGTAATAGAATGGATTGGTGAGTGTTCAGAAATGTTTGGAATCTTGTATTCCAGTGGTTCTAATCTTTTTGAGTACATGATATCCAGAGAATAGCAGAAATTTTAGTGACAATATGTGGCAGACACAGATGGTTGCCTACCCTGTATCTACTCTCTCCTTCTTCCTTACTAAGAGAAAGTAGACCTTACAGTCTACTCTAGATTTCTTTAAACATGATGTAAATAATCTTGTATGTGGTTAGACTACAGCAATTGAGTTTCTGTTGCATAAAGTCAAATCCAGTTTCTAATGGAATTATTAATCTAAAAAAGTCAGAAGTAATTATAATATAATCACTGCTAGTGAATAACCGTATACCACAGGATCTGTAAAAGCATTCACAGACTTGCCTCTGTTCACTGTGTTTCTTTATGAATGGAGCTGTTACTGCTTTGACTGCCTTCTTGCTTATACTTATGAGGGAAAGTTTTGGCATGTTTAATAAGCGTGGGCTCTTCGTGCCAGCATTACATTATGACATGCTTCTTACTTCTTATTTGCAGCATATTTAATCCTTCTTTATTATGGGCAATATAGTCTACTCAGCACAACATTCCATCTAATAGTAATATACTTGGTTATAGCAAAAATAAATTCGATGAAGTGCTTGCAGTATGTCAACGATGGAACCATTGTTATAACTGATGAGGTACAATTTTGGCTGAGTTTGAAGATATTTTATACTACGTTAATTTTAAGAGCTATACCCAAAGGGTAGAGTAGTATCAATAGATGAACATATATTTGAAGTATTTGACTACTAGAAATTCATTTGTATTTACATTTGGATATGGATTTGGCTGCTTTAACAGAGACCAAATAACAGCGGCTTAAGCATGATAGTTAATTTTTCTCTCATGTAAAAGTCTGAGAGGTAGGTGGTCGGGGGAGGGAGGATAGGCAGCTCTAGTTCACCAGGAAATTCAGGTTCCTTCTATATCATTGCTAGGCCATCTCTAGGCTAGAGTGTTGTCATTATCCACATGGTAAAAGATGGCTCACTACCACCATGTCCATATTGTAGACTTCAGGAATGGAAGAAGTTAGATGCAATGGGCAAGTAGCCTCCCTAAAGAATCTGATCTAGAAATTGTCCACATCCTTTCCAGTTACATCTTATTGGCCATTTTTTAACAAGCTGCAACCAGCTGAGTGGTCTGTTAGAAAATGGCTCTAGGTGGGACCCCATGTGTCCAGCTAAAAAGAGGAAGTCCTACAACTTAAAAGAAGGGGGGAAATGGATGCTGGATGACAATTACCTGCCACTTTTACAATGAATATGTCATCTGCATTCAGAGGAGGGATGGTCTATCATGCTGGCACTGTTAGGCTTTTGGCTTTTATAAGGAGATGTTAAAGTGAACACTTGTAGATCTGGTATTGAAATCCAGTGAACCTGCCCTCAATCAGCATTGTTTTTTGCTCTCCAGTTCTCATTAATACCAGTTGGCTTACAATTGCTTGATTTCCTTTTATTCTTGGCTTCTGGATTCCTCACATTCTGTCACTGTCTTGCCCCACTGCCATCTTGACTGAAACTTAACACCCTTTGCTTTCAATATGTGTATTGAAATACCCAAAGCAATTATGAGTTTAGCAAACTTTACTGAGGACTGGGGGTGGTGGTAGGTGATGAGGGGTCACTTGTTCACAGAACCTTCCACCTGTTCAGTAGGTTTTGCTCTCCCTCATTTCCTTTCCCACCTCAGCTCTGAGGTGAGTTCACCCACTCATTTCCAAGTTGTCCTAAAGACCTCCAAATTCCTTTTCCTCTATTAGACAGAACTATTTTCCTATTCCTCTGAGACCTTCACAGCCCACACTGAACCCTTCTACCCCAACCATTATTCTCAGCAAAAGTTGTTTTCTCCCTTAAAGGAATTATAGTGCCATTTGTTGAAATAATAAGTCTCCCTACCTCATTATAAAATGAAGCCAACTTCTGGATTTGCTGTAAAAATGTTGCTGAGGGCATTGTCCATTGCATCATGCAATTTCCCCTCTATAAAGTGCCATATCAGAAAGTTCTTTTAGATTTCAGTGCCAGAAAAAACTCTGTTTCTCCTAAAGCCTGCTTCTTCCTTTCTGATAACAAGAGCTATATAACTTATCATGCTTTCTGAACCATACAACTCCAAGCCAAATTTGCAGCTCTATCATTGCAATTATGTTAAGCATACGATTAGCATATTTGTATTTCCCTCATTTGCTTGGGCCATTATATGTCTATCATATTGGTCTTCCTTTTCTTATAAGCCATTTCAAATCCTTTAAAAAAATAAAGATAAAAAATAAGTTGATTGTTAATAACTAAGTAAGCAGCTTACAGGTCATTTAAGGCAATAGTGTGCAGTATTTTTGACACGCCCCCCCCCCCCCCCCCCCCGACTACTTAAGGCAAAAGGCTCTGTGGACCACTTACCTTCCTCATTTCTGCTTTCCGAGGGAAAAATAACTCAGTGAACATGCTCCCTTTAGATTAAGAATGAAAAATTTAAAAATTTAACATTGGCTAACTCATGTGGTAGTCTGTACCAGACACTTCTGTACTGTTTTAGATCCCTTTGACGTCAGTTGTCTCCAAGAGTCTTTGGTCTCTCATTCCACTCACTCCATCTTGGTAAGGGTTTCAGCTGATTTCAAGAGAGTACAACTCTCCTTAAAATACCTCTCCGTACGCCTTCCCATGCACTACTCATCTTCTGCTCTGGGGCTTCCTTGCTGATGGTGAGGAAGAAGACACTATGGGGTCTGCTTGGTGCCCACATATGTGTGACCTAGAAATGAGGGGGAGCTAACACCCTGTAGTTAGTTCTGGGCCACTCACTAGGCAAGAATTCCAGACCATCCAAAGCTGGCCAAGAACGAGTGAATCTAGAGTGGATGGTGGAGGGGGGAAGATAAGATGATGAATACCAATTATGGCCTTATGAGACCAGCAATAGATGTAGGAACTGAAGCTGGTTTCACTAATTTTCTTGCCGTAAGTCTCCTGCTTTGCTGGACTGCACTCTGTAATTAAGTAGTTGCACGTATGCTTTAACTTCTGTCTCTGCTTTCCAAGGAACCTGACTAAGACTATGGGCTTTGGAAATTGGTCCTTGGTCCTATATACAAATGAAAACCTATAGAGGTGTGTATCATTCCCCTGTAAGAGACTAAGGAAAGGTTTTTGTCCTTTCTTGGCTCATGAGGAGAATCCTCATTGCTCACTCACCAGTGGACCATACACCATTCTCTGAGAACCACTGACCCATAGGATTTTATCAAGGATTGTCCCATAGAGCTTTCAAAGTTCTAGAGTTGGAATTCTTTGGACAATTTGTATAACTTAGTTTTCTAATAACTTTGGTTGATGAATTGTATTTGAAAAGTATTGCTGAAATATCTAAAATTCTCAATAGAAATTCCAAGAAGGAAGGCAGCTCTGGGGCAGCATTCTTATTGTTGTTTTTTTTGGGGACAAGTTATCACATTGGAGCTGGGAATGACCATAGATTGGTAAGGCAGGGTTGGAAGTCTGGATTGGGTTAGTTAAGACAACATTATGACTGAAGTTTATGGTAATAATCAGAATTAAGAAATCACAGAAACTTGGGTGAGACTATAACAGATGCTCTGAAATGAGATCAGTAGTCAAGGTCCAGGAAGCAGTCCAGGATTAGAATTCAGGAGTAAACAAAGCCACAGGCTGAGGTGATGCACCTGATAAAAGTCAGGGTAACAATAAAGGCATCCCATTAGGACACTTGGAAATTGAGACAAGATCTCCTTTAGACAGGCCAACCTTTTATAGAGTCTTTCTAGAGTTCCAGAGAATTAGTGACCCAGGGTCTGAGGCTTGAAGTCTTATGAAGTACAGCAATTCCCTACACAAGGAATTGTGAGAATTTTAAAGAAAAAGAGTTTCTTTACCTTCTGGAAAAATTTCAGTGACTTAGAGTAGATCCTGTCAAAGGGAGGGCAATGCAGAGTCTGCACAGACCATGCTTTGTCTTAGCCTTCCTTTCATCTTTTCTGGAGCCCATGGCTTTTTATTTCCGGCTTGTTCTTTGAGGTGTAGACACCTCTCTGGGGACACAACATGGTAATTGCTCAGCATTTAGTTACCTGACGTGAAATAATTTAAGGTAAGACTGATAACAATCTGCTTTCTTCTTGGTTTATATTATAAACTGTCCTCCATCTGCTCCTGGCGACTCCTACTAATAGGAAGTAACTTGCCAGAATAAATGGGAAGCATGCTACTGTTTCAGAAGACAGACTGATCACCTATAGTATGAATTATTATTTCTTGTCAGAAGCAAAAAGCATGGACATTCTTAGATTCTAAGGGAGAGAAGAAGTTTTCTTGTGTATTCTTATCTTGTCTCCTTTAATTGTAAGCGTTGCTAATTATTCTCCCCATGTGACAGATGAGGAAAGTGATGCTCTGAGAGTTATATACGTTGTAGAGTTAGTAAGTACAGATTTGACACCAGGTCTGTCAGGCTCCAAAGCCTGAGCTGTGTCACTATGTCAAAGGCCCTCTGATTATTTTTATAAGTTGTCTATGCACAAATGACAAGAGAATCTTTATGGAATTTTCTTTTTGAAAAACTCACGCTTTTATCACCACTCCAAAATTAATGTGCATTTGATTTGGAAGTTCAGAAAACACTGAAAAATTTAAGTGAGGCAATATCAGTGAAATTGTTTAAAATTATTTAGTACTGTCTATTCAAATATTGATCATATTTAGACAAGAAAAAGGGCAAAGCCCCTTAAAAACTAATTTGGTTTTAACAGAAAGTCACATTGTAAAGTGTAAGGTCTAGCTAAAGAAAAGTCTTTTTATATAGTGGGAGCATTCATTAGAATAGGAAAAATAATGAGGATCTATATGTTCAGTTTAAGGGAAGAATCATAAAGTCTTGGTTAACAGAGGCCTGAAACGTCTGAGGGACCCTACCACTGCTGCAAGCAACTTAAACTCTTGGAAATTTAATCACAAACAAGCCCTACGTATTATTAATAGAAGCTACCACAATAAACTGACCTCTAGGGCTTTATCAGCAAATCCAATCCTATGTTGGTATTAGAAATGTCCCAGTTAAAAACAAAGAGTATCTAGATACCTTTTGTAGCATTCTTTCTGATCCATAAATATCAGCAGTCTGCAAATATAGTTTGGTCTATTCTACAGTAAGAATGAATTATATCAGCTGCTTTCTAATCCAGAGAGGCTGAACATGAAAATGAAGTTAGGGATATTATAACAAATGCCTCATTCTTTACATGTATTAAGAGAATATTTTCTTTTCCATATCTTTAAGAGTAACATAGACCCCTATTTTTAACATAGAGCTCATTTCATGGTTCAGTTATATCATGTAGCAAATCATATCATCAGCTACTTTAAACTGTATATAGAAATATTTAATATTACACAGATCAGCTGTAAGAAATAGATGGTTTATATTTACTACTGAAAGTCTTTTAGTTCTAATCATGGAAATTTTTTCCCCAGAAAATGTTGCTAAACATTTTGTGGTATAACTTTTTAAAAATAATCAAATAGAAAACATGGCATAGCATACATAAGGGGCTTCTTTATTAGAAAGTTATTTAGGGAGTTTTCTTTAAAAAAAATTCCCAGAAGGGAGACAACTGAAATGACCTGAAGAACACATGAATAAGCAAATGTTTTTAAGGAATTCTAGGGAAGAAAGCTAACGGATAGGTTAGTCACGTGTTAATTATTCTGTAGTGAAGGTTTCTTTTTGAAAAATGATAACATTCAAGAAGAATATTAGGATTTACTTATATTCTTTTTTCTTTTTTACAATTTCCAAAGATTTTTCTATAGTACTTATCCTGATGTAGGTCAAAATATTCTTAAAAAGTCAACTTCGAATGGCATTATTGATTTTTTTTTTTAACCATGTCAAAAAACAGTATTTTCTGCAGGTTTTCACAGGTTGAATGAAATCTATAATCTAATTTAAAGACATCTATAGGAAACAATTTCAGGAAACTAAAAAATTTCATTAAATGATACTGTACCTTAGTAGAAATGTTGTACAGAAATGCCTCAATTGATGAAAATATTTGGGTAATATACTATTTTGTTTAATTACTTTTTAATTTTTAATTTAAGATGAAGTGTTTCACTTTTAATTCTTACTGAAAATCTTTTAGAAATGTATTCACAATCTTTACTGTCATGGGAAGTACAAAAAGTGTATTAATCTCCTTGGCCACTGTGAATTTCCAGTGTCTGATATTGATCTTTCTGAATGTCAGTAATCATTGTCTGGTTAGAGATTGGGATGAATATATATATAATTTCAGCACATAACCAGGGAATTTATTATTTGAATAAATCCTTCATATAAACTTCCTTTCTTAAGATGTACTTCTTTTTCCTTTTCGTCAAAATAGAGTTCTAGTAATGGTTTGGGACTGGAATTGTTTAATCAGGGGCTTAAAACCCCTGATAGTTGATGGATAGATAGATAGATAGATGTTTGTTCAAATAGGATTTTACTGTATTCTTGATGGGATTTTGGTGAGTACAGGGCTAGACTGCAGAGGCCTAGTCCATACACTGGCAGTGATTCACTCAACAGGGTGTAGCTCACAGTTGGGGAATGGATAGGAGGAAATGACCTGGATGTAGAGATGGGCCTTGAGTGAGGGTAGTCTGTTTAGCATCCAAGCACTGTTGTAAACTCTGGCTTTACTTTGGAAATAGGAGTCCAAATATGGTGGGATTGCTACCACCAGGAAAGTTAACCAGGTGGAAGTGGTTGATTGGTTCTGAAAGACTTTTTTATAGTGGTGCTTGTGAGTGGAAGATTCAACATGGGGAAGGAAGGCTAGGAGACATTAGGGCCCATACATATGAGCTGGATTTAGAAAAGGGTCCCAGTGCTAAAGGGGGACTGGGAAAGTATGTAGGATCACCAGATGTGACTATACAGTAGAGAATCAAGGATCACCAGATGTAACTGTAAGTAGTGAAAGGAGATGACAGTGAACATCTTTTCCTCCTGCTCCTAGTTGTGGAAATACTGGAAAAAATGTACATTTTAAATGTAAACCAAGCTTGAAAGAAAGAAAATAAAAATCCCTGGTGCCAGAAATGAGGAAGGAACATAAAGTCAGATTTGCTAGGAGAAGAATGAAGCCATAGAGGCTCACAGGGATTTCCCAACCAGACAGATTTGAAAGTTGGGACTAGAGTCCAGTTCAGAGACAGGAGATGGGGGCCCAGTGAGACAGACACTGGGTCAGTCTCCTGCATCAATGGGAGTCTTAAAGGACTGCTCCTTGTATGAAATGGACTACAGAAACTCCACCCTCTGGGACATGCCTGAGATGGGTTGGGTAAAAAAATCTGCAAGGAATTGGAAACTTAAGTCGGCACAAACAGGTGTGAGTCCTGAATTTACAACACTCTCAGGGTGCAGTAATTCCAAATAGGGAAATTAACATCAGTATTGGCACTAGAACTCATGAACCTCCCAGGTCTCTGGAAGAAACAGGAGTGGAACAGCTCTTAAAGGATCATCCTACAAAGCAGAGCACATGGGAATTAAAAAAATGTTAGAAAACAAAACTCCATGAGGGAGAGAGAACAGCTGCAATAACCAGGAGAATTTGCACTCCAAGAACTAGAGATTATAGAATGATCTGAAACATAATAGGCACACTAAAAAAGCTAAAAGAGATAAAAAAGAAAGAATAAAAAAATAAACAAAGTACTATAGAAAAATAAAAGGCATGGGTATAAAACACACATAATCAGTGAAATGAAAACTCAAATGTTAAGCAGCAGATTAGGCCCAGCCAAAGAGAGGATAAGTGATTTAGGAGCTATTCTGAAAAAATCAGTTAGAATATAGCACAGGAAGATAAAGAGATATAAAAAAAATGATGACGAGAGATGGGGGAGGCCCAGCATAGGGATTTCAGAAGCATAATATTGAGATAATAAGAATGAAGTTGTATGATTGAAAATTTTCTAGACCTCAAGCAAGACAGGAGTCCTCAGTTTGACAGAATACTAACATCTGAATGAGATAAATGAAAAAAAATCCAAATCTAGGCTCCTCAAGAACAAACTCTTAAAAGCTATCAGGGAGAAATAGAAAAAAAAAAAAAACTAAAAGAAATGACATTTAGACTGAAAGCAGTTTTCTCACTGATAAACTAGATTCAAGAAACAATGAAATGCATTTTTGTTTGTTTGTTTGTTTTAATTAATTTATTTATTTATGTTTGGCTGTGTTGGGTCTTCGTTTCTGTGCGAGGGCTTTCTCTACTTGTGGCGAGCGGGGGCCACTCTTCATCGCGGTGCGCGGGCCCTCTCACCCTCGCGGCCTCTCTTGTTGCGGAGCACAGGCTCCAGACGCGCAGGCTCAGTAGTTGTGGCTCACGGGCCTAGTTGCTCCATGTCATGTGGGATCTTCCCAGCCCAGGGCTCGAACCCGTGTCCCCTGCATTGGCAGGCAGATTCTCAACCACTGAGCCACCAGGGAAGCCCTGAAATGCATTTTTAAATGTTGAAGTAAAAAAGGGGTGGAGTGTATTTCTTTACTGCTTGATTCTGGGCTCAGCTGTGCAACTTGCTTTAGGCAATGGAATAAAGTGAAAATGACAGTGTACCAGTTTCAAACCTAGGCCTCAACTGTGAGTTTTTTCTGTGGTAATGCTATCGCCCTGGGGAAGAACATGCCTGAGCCACCCACTGGTCCCAGGAGGAGGATGAGAGACGTGAAGAGCAGAGCCACCCCAAACTGACCGTGGAGGAGATAAGCTGACCCACAGATTCATGAAGATAAATCACTGCTTTTTACGTTCTTGAGTTTTGGGATGGATTATTGTGTTATTGTCCTATTACTGATGTAACAAATTAACACAAACTTAGTGGCTTAAAACAATACAAATTTATTCTCTTACAGTTTTGGAAGTCCAAAATGTGTCATATAGGGCTAAAACCAAAGGGTTGGCAGGGCTGCTTTTCCTGGATGCTCTAGGGGAGACTTATTTCCTTGACTTTCTAGCTTCTGGAGGCAGACTGCATTCCTTGGCTCATCCTTTCTTGTGTCACTCCACTCTTGTTCTGTTGTCGCATCTACTTCTGTTGTCAAATCTCTTTCTACCTTCCTCTTATAGGAGTACTTGTGATCACATTTAGAGTGCACCTGAGCAATCCAGGACAATCTTCCCATCTCAAGAACCTTAACTTACATCTGCAAAGTCCCTTTTTCCATAAAAGGTAACATTCACAGGTTCTGGGTATAAGGATGTGGACACTTTGGGGAGCAGGCATGATTTAGCAGACCACAGTTGTTATATAGGGTTTTATTTTAATTTTTATTTATTTTTTTCAGAGAATCAAAGTTTAAGAGACTTACTGGGCAGAGATCAATACTGAAAGAACAACTAAAGGATGTAGTTAATAGATAGCATTAGTATAGTGATTAAGCACAGGGATTTTTTAGACAGACTGCTTTGGTTCAAATACGAGTTTTGCCACTTTCTATACGTGCAAACTTAAGCAAGTTACTTACCTCCCTGTGACCCCTGTGACTCAGTTTCCTCATGTGTAAAAATGGGAATAATGATGGTAGTACCTACCTCAAGGGCTTCTTATGAGGATTAAATGAATTAATATTAATAAAGTGCTTCAAACATTTATAAGGCTTTTAGTAAGTGCTATCTAAATGTTTGTTAAATAACAAAATAAAAAGGAAATAACACAGAATAAGGGAGTGGGATAGATTAATCATTTCACTACCAACCTGGTAGCAAAATTTAAAATACCTGACATCAGCAAGTGCTGGAGATACTGTGGGGGAAATGGGAACTCTCAGATGTAGGAGTAGTTGTGTAAATTGATCTTACTTTCTAAAGCAATTTGGGGACATCTAATTGAATTGAAGTTAAGCCTATCCTACTAGGCAGCAATTTTGGTATATACCCAAACAACCCCCTAACACATCTGCACGTGGAGACCCATGAGGACTGTCACAGAATTTTATAATAGTGTTTGTGATAGGGACCCTGTCTGAGATCAGGTTCCTCAGGAGCAGAGTCTGAGACAGCCCTGAAGATACATGCCATTTATTGTGGGTGTGCTCACTATGAGGGAGTGAGGAAAGCAGGGACAGTGTGGAGAAATGGCAGCCAGAATGTGGTCTTAGGTGAAAGAGTCTAGTTTTGGTCAGATCCATGAAGGGCTCTGGGACATAAATCATATCAAAGAGTACCTCCCTTGAGGTAAGGGGGTTGTTTTGTACCCCATGCCTGGCGTGTGTGTATGGGGTGAGGTGTTGTCATCTCCAGGGCAAGGTAGCTCCTGTCAGCCAAGAGGGATCTCTGGATAAAGGGGTAGCTGTGAGCTGTCAGCAGTCAACCCTTAGAGTAAGCAGCTGGGGGTGAATGCACTGTCTGGAGGAAAAGGGTGGGACACTACAACTCCCCTAAAAAATGCAATTCAACAAAACCTAATGTTTATCAATAGGAGAATGAGTAAAAAATTAAGGCATACGCATGCAGTGGAATTCTATATAGAAGTTAAAATGAATGAATGAAATTTACATGTTTAAATTTACATGGTTAAATCTTGAAAGCACAATGTGGAATGAAAAAAGCAAGTTGAAAAATGGTACATATAAGTTGTATCATTTATGTATATTAATAACACACAAATGAATATGTGTTGCTATGGTTGCACAATATGTAGTAAAGACATTAAACTGTGAATTCACGCTGACTTTGTTAGGATAGTAGTCACCTTTCAGAATGGAAGAATAGGAATGGGATTAAGAGGGATACAGATGGGCCTTCAGCTATATCTGTAATGTTTTATTCAATATGACACAATGTTAATATTTTGTTAAGCCTTGAATTGGGTACTTTTAAAAAATATTGTTCTCTTCAATTTTCTTTATATTTGAAATATTTTATGAAAAAGAAATAGAAAAAAATCAAAGGAAGAGGACCAGATCTGTGGACTGTGCCAGTCTAGAAGGGGATTGAGAGGGTATAACCGAAGTCCTTTTATTCACATAATTCGGGCTCCTGGCACCCAGCTTATCCATCAAGGAGACTGTGGGTGCCCAGAAGCTATGTTTGGGCTTCTAATCATATCTTGGCTCTAGAAACACTGAATCAGGAACTAGAAAGGCCAAGACTTAAATGGTCAATCAGTGGATCAACTTCAGGGAGCTGAACTGGAGAAAAAAGGGAAAAGGATAATAAGATAGCAGTGTAATGACAATATCTTGAATAGAAATGTTTAACAAGTACTTATTGAATCCTTAATATGTATCAAGCAATGTGCTAGGCTGGGGAATCAATGATGGATGACACTGCTGCCACCTTAAGGGAGATGAGGGGTCAAGTGGGAATCTTATAAGAAAGGAGAGCCTGGATTCAGGAACATTTTTCCACTGGAGGCTAACAAATATATTTGTGGCAAGTGTCCTTTGTTTCTGAATTAAAAATCCCCAAATGATTTCTGTGTAACTCGAGTCCTCTGAGACGTTCTGTGAAAAAAGGGGCTTTAGAGTCAAACATTTGAGGAAATGCTCTATGCCATATTCCCGTCTTAGAGATTCACAACGCAGTTAACATAGGAAAATTATCAAGATGAGTTATGGAGAAGAAACCTGTAAAGAAACTTTGCATCTCCCCAAATTATTTGACACCAAAATGAATTTTTTGGAGGAGGAGGGTAATACATATGACTCTAAAGGTAATGCCTATGACACTAAAAGACTCTTTAGTGTTTGGTAGAATTCACTTTGGTCCTATGTATTTACATTATTATTTTCCTAACTTCCTTGAAATGTTTCTAAAAGGTTTATTTAAAAAATTTAAATTAAACTTTAATTCCAGTATTTCTATTTAAGTGTTTAAACTCTAATATTGTGCTTAGGTTTAGTATAGTTATTTTGTTTGATTTTGTAGAGAGAATTAAAGCCATGAAGTTTTCTGGAAGTTATTTTAGGTCTTCAGAATAACAGCAAGGCAGAGCATTTATGATAGGCATATAGACCATTGTACTTTCTGAAATTTGATTTTATTGTACCTCCTTAAATGTCTAGTATAACACTCAGGCTTTAGTCTTTTGAACAAACATATCAATAGCCTTAAATTGGACTATCATGCTGAAATATATCACTGTGTCACACCCATTTGCAGCTATCCACTTAATTGCATCCTATAAAATGAACCAGGAGGTATAAGTTTACAAACATAACATCTGAGGTGGTGGTAAGATTAGAGTTAAATAACATGTGTAGTTTAAATTATCAATATAAAACCATGAAGGGCTGTAATTTTAATATACTGCTGACATGGGGCACTTGAGAATTAATGTGCATTCCCAATAAATATTTTCAGTATTAGTATTATATAATACAGCTTCAGTTTTATATATAATGCTCACATACACACATTTTTTTGCATCTTTTGCTGGAGCATGGGAATATTCAGCTTACATGTTGTCTAAGTTTAAGGAAATAATAAAAACATTTCACTCCATAGAATAATTCTTGGCACAAAATGGTTGCTTCATGACTATTTTCTATGTGGTTAAAAGTTTTTTCTTTTTTGATTAATCTAAACCCCCTCCTCCCAGAAATTGCACTGAATTAATTAAATATGGGATATGAAACCAATTTTTGTTTAATGAAATATACTGTTATTTATTTTTTACTTATTTTTATTTTTATTTATTTATTAATTTGCACAATTATCTGTTTTCAGTCTCTCAAGTTTCTCAAGTTAGTGAAAATTTTTCTTGTATGTGTGTGACCTTGGGTTTGCTACTTATGAGCTGGGTGACTTCGGACAAGTTATTTAACCTTTCAGTGTCTCTGTTTCTTTGTCTTTAAAACAGGGATTGTTGTTGTGACTATTAAGTTAATGTAATCCTTGGAAAGTGTTTAGAATACATGAAAGTGTATGGTACATAGAAGTATACCATAGGTGTTAGCTGTTATTACTATTACTTTGAGTGTACACTGGAGAGACTGTAAATTATTAGCAATACACCATAACTTCCACCAAAATCTACAATCACAGTTGATCATGATCAGATGTATTAGCCTAACTCATAGAAACAGTCTAGGTTAGACGTTATGCATAATTGCTTATTTGTTTATTCTTTATTGAAGGAAAATTTATATTAAGAAATTGGATAGGTGTTTAAGTTTGGACGGGAAGGGAAGGCTATCGTTGGTTAGGGAACACAGATACTAAAAATTCTCCTACTTCTTGGTCTGCTTAAAGTCTGTGCATTAGTTTTTAGTTAGTATCAAGAGTTCAACAGCCCCATAGCTTACACGCGTACTTTCCTCATCTATCTCCTTTTATGTTTAGCCTTGTTTCTATCTCTCCTTAATAGCCAATCCCTGATTCTCTTCCATCCCCTGCTGGCAAATACACCAGTAGGAAGAATCAACAAGCATTGGGAGGCAGCTGGGAGTGGTGATATAGGTGAGGGCTGTGTAAATGGTATATTGTAGGCGAGAGTAGAGCTGGGAGAAATAGGTTGCCTTCTTTTCATCCTCCCATTTAAATCTCTGAACTTAGCAAAATGTTTCTTCATATATTTTATAGTCATCCTAAGTATACATAATTTTGTTTGTATTTTCAAGGCTATACTCTTAAAGAAAAGGCAGACAAGTTATACAGAAACTGCTCACTGAACTTTAAAAGAAATTAATAAAGTGAGACTATCACTTAAAAAAATAGAACAATGAGTAGAAATAGTGATAGCTATTTTTAAAAAATATACTGTATTAGGAAATGAGTTGCAATGTGCAAAAATATAAAAGGAACCATAAAAATATTTCTTAACATATAATAGGGAACATATTCCTTAACTAAGTGGAAAAGAAGAAAAACTACAAGTGGATTCCTACAATAGTATGTATTTGGATATACTATGCATAGTATATCCAATAATATGTATTTGGATATACTATGCATCGATTGTGTCATAAATATATACTAAAATATACTAATATATTAACTTCAGGCCTTTGTTCAAGACACCATAAGAGTGTAGGACAGAGCTTGGGACAAGAGTTAAAAGGGGTGAAAAGATAAAATGTTCCAATCCGTATACTTTCTTTCCAACTTCCATTCTAAACCTATAGAGACTAGTGTAAGGCAGGAAGTATATATATTAGAAGTGGAAAGTCAAGCTAGGATTTGGAGGACTTGGCCCTAACCTTTAAAATAAAATATATTAAGATATTTATGTTCTTTAGCATTTTAATAATAAACTAAGTAATTGTAGTGATATAAGTTACCAGTCTTGAGGACAGAGGATGGAGAGGTTACTGAATGTGTGTATGTGTATGTGTGCACACACACAATAATAGAGACATATTTTGCAGCTAAGGGGGAAAATATACATTAGCAAGAATATAAGTCATGGAGAAATTCACATGACAACAGTTTAAAAACTGTAATGCTGTCAGCACAAGCATTACTGACCTAGATTCTTATTTTATTCTTTATAACCAAGCAGCTGACATGGGTACAAAGTCCTATTCAAGGTCATTGGAAACTTTGAACGTGGATTGGCTCCAGGAGGACATTGGATAACATAATGATTGTCCTCCTGAGTGCCAGAAGTTTAGTAAGATTCAAAGCTGGTAAATATTTTTTTTACAGAAACTCAACTCACTGTTTCTTACCATTGGGCTATTCCAAAATTTACATTTTACAGATTAAAACAGTGACTACGAAAAAGACATAGTACAGAGGCCATAAGTATGAGCTTGCTCTTTAAAACCCTTGAGAAGCTAATTTCCATGTCCAAGATAATGTTTCAAAGAGATTTCAACATGTTTTCTTAGGAGGACAAGATTTCAAAGAGGAAAATTAGCAAAGCAAGGTAACTGTGATACTGCCATTTGGAGTTTTCAATTAGCATTTCTGACTAATACTTTGGCAAAATTACTGACAAATATTTCCAGAGTTGAGAAATAATCTTGTGACACTTTCTGTTTTTATTTTAAGGACACTAAGGCATCTAAAATAATACAAAGGGGTTTGCAAATGTCAGCTTTCTGGAGTGTTCTGTTTTTATTATCATGTTTAGTTATCCCATATTGCTTGTATGTAAAACAACATAACAGTATTTAGAACCGGTAAGGGAAATTATTGACCCAAAACTTTTAATTCAATGACTAAAGTTTGATTAACATATACAATTGTGTAAAAATAGACATATTAGACCAATGGATGATTTAAAACATATTATTATTGGATTTTAATTTTTAAAAGTGAGTATTAGCAAAAGGAAATGAGCTAAATGGGCAAAATGAAAAACCTTAGAAGCACAGATTGTAGAACTGGAAAGTGCCTTAGGGATCAACGTTTCCATTCGCCTCATTTTACAGGAGAGAAATCTGAGGACTAGGGAAATGAAGTGACTTTCCTGGGGTCACATCGAAAGTCAACAGCAGAGCTGTGATGGTACTCAGATCTCCTAACCTCCTGGCTATGCTCATTCACCAAGAGTGCTTCAAAGAATATTTACAACATTTAGTCACAATTTATCTTTTGGTTAATTCCACACTTACTCCTATTTTTGTGGCTGCAAAAATAGCCCAGAGTAATATGATTTGCTCCAGTTCAAACAGATATTAAGAAAAAAGGTAAAGCTTTCAGTAGTCATACTTCTCATGTGTAGTTCTTTATGTGTGTACATATATGTATGTGTGTGTGCATATGTGAGTGTGTATGCGCAACCTCTTATTCACCATTCCCAAATCCAGAAAGCTCTGAAAATTAAAAGTTTTTTCATAGATTTGTGACAAACTTCATGGGTGGTGAAACCTGGTGTGAACTAATGTGAGACTACTTATAGACTTCATATATACCAGCGAGTGTGACTCCTCATGCATTTCATGTCAGAAATAGTCATATGTTTGATTATAGTGCACTGCCCCAGACTCTGGATATGATATATAACGCAGCCTCCATATGATTTATTACATTTTCAAATCCTGAATAATTCTGAACTCTGGCCCCAGTGGTTTTGGATAAGTGATGGTGGATCTTCAATTTATCTATAATGTATTTTCCTTATATTAGTTTAGACAGTTTTGGCTTATAGTCAGGCAACTCAGAAATCCCTTTACATATATGATTCCTTTTGGTTCAAAGTATATGAACAAAAGAGAATTATATGAGATAATCAGAGTGCTGTCTATGTGGGAGTAGTATATAAAAATAAGGAGCTTAGTTTCACCAATATTATTTTGGTCAGGATGCCCAGGATAAATTTGGTGTTCAAGTGAGGCAACTGCCTCATCCTGGGTTTCTGATAAAATTATCTCTGTCTTTTTCCTTTTCCTCCACCTTTTTGTAACCTATATTTTATAGTCTCTTTTTATATATGTTTTTTTATTCTAAGCTGCATCTAATGTTAGTGTATATGTGGGGAATGAATTAAAGATTTTCTACCCCAAGTCTCACAGTAACTCTGTGCACTGTCATCTACTCAGTAGTGAAATTGAAGACTAATCAGTCAAATAATGTCTACAGATTAGAGTTTAGAACGTGTATGCTGAGTTTAAATGGATTAGAGTTTAAATGGATTTGACCATATCCGACATGATGTATTCTTCCTTTATATTAAACCCTTATATTTAACCAAAGTCTAGATAAGCTCAGTGTCCCGATGAATCTGTGCTCATCCTGAACGATGCTGACTGCAGAGTCCTTGGTACTGGATCTCATCCCAGTTGGAGTTCCAGCTTGACCAATGGCAGATGGAAAGGAAGGGGCAGTCATTACGGCAAACTCACAAAGGGCCAGCCCTTTCCTTGTTTGCAGGAAACTTTACCAACTGAAAATTGTGACCTGTCAGGATAAACACACACACACACACACACACACACACACACACACACACACACACACCAGGTGGGTAAGAGTTGACAACATCTTAGATTTTTCCATGCCCTTATTCAAGATCCTAAAAGTAAATTTTATAGATAAAAGTCATGCTTTTGGTGAGCATTGCTCCCATCATAATTTTGAACGTATTCATAGACACGTAGATTCACTTTCTAGGCAGTCAACTTAAATGTAAGACATTTGCTGATTTCACCATATGCATATCTCAAAGAGGAGGGTATTCCCTCTTTTTGTGAATGGTCCCTATAATATGGTAGTTGCTTAGATTGTATTATTTAAAGGGACATGTGTGACATAATCCAACACTCTCTCTTTGTCCCTGGATCAAAAAGGAAGAGAATAGTAGGATCAAATGGAAAAATCCTGGACCAGGCAGGAATCAGGTCCCTCCCAGATGCACCATGACCTAGCTGTGTGACCGAGCCATCAGTCTCTATGGGCCCCAGATTCCTCTTCTATAAAATGAGAGGACTGTACCCTGTTTAGCTCTAAAGTGTTACGATTAGAGGTGAACATCAATAGGGTCATAGTCTCTTTTGGATCTTTACTGAGAGGACCCCCCTCAGGTAGCAAGTTTCTTCCAAGTATGGGACAACTTTTCTTTGCCTGAGCAGAAATTTTTAAGCATGGGATTCTGAAATGGCTGGAGGGGAAGGAAGAGGCTTGCTGATAAGCCCAGTTCAAGAGTTCCTAAGTGCACGCATTGTAGTCTTGTGGCTACTGGATGACTCAGGGGAGGAACACGTCATAGCAGTCAAGCCTGTGACTCTGCTTGGCTAACCAACCTACTAGATGACTGGATTCTGCATCTTGGAAGAGTTCGTGAAAGTGGCCATGCTGAGCCTGAGGGCTGGAGAGGAGCAGTCAGAGTGGGCACTCTGGGCAACTGCTTTGTGGAAGAGCCAGCTCTGTCTAAGAGAGGTGGGAGTGGGGAGCTGGTAAGTGAGGAATCATATAAAAGAGGAATTTATGAAAAAACAGGATAGTAAGCTTTGTATAAGGGATGGGTAGAAAAATCAACTGCAAACAATTATAAAAGAGAGTAAGTCCCTTTAAGGAAGAACCCATTTTATAGATTTCTTCAGATGTGATTGATATCCATTGGGTAATGAGTAGCAATGGACTGATTAATTTATTTCCTAAAATAATAATAAAGGGTTTACCAAGTACTATTGACAGTCACTCTGGAAAATGCTTTATATCCACTAGGTCTTCTAATCATCATTATAACCATATGAAGTAGGAACTATTGTTTTCATTACACAGATAAAAGAGACTGAGGTTTAGCGGGCTCAAATAATGCCCAATGTCACACAGCTAATAAAATAGGGGGATCTGAGATTTGAACCTAGGTAATGTACTTCTGCTATACTGCCTTCCTCTTGTTTTCAGAGTATTAGAGGTAGGCTATGGAGTCTATTCCTTTCTCCTCTTCTCTTTTCTTTTTCTCATTTTAATTCTCTCTTTCACTCTCACTTTCTTTCTCCTTCTCCTTGTTCCCTAATAGCATCATCATAAAGAGGGTTGACTGTGTTGTTGCAGGGTGGCAACTTCTCACATTTATTGGAGAAGATAATTATAGGAAGTCTTTTTTTCCTGTACATCCTTAAAGATTATTTCCAGTTATTCCACTGGAAAATGTAAAATTGAGATGCAAAAAAAATTGCTGAAGTCAATTAATAGAAAGTTCATTTTCCATAAACTAACCTCCACTGCACCCTGTTTTTCATCACTACTATCCAAAAGATTTTAAGGGCTACAGACCAAGGTTAGCTGTTATCACAATAATTAAAATATTGTTAACTTATGCTCCTCAGAATCAAAATTGAGATTTATGCTGTCATTTATATAAACAAGAAGATACGATGAGTTATTTTTTCTATTCATCAGAGGAGAAAGAGAATAACAAAGCCATAAAGCCTTCTTCTTTTCCTGCAGTTGAAGAGGCCCTACTCTCTGTTGGCTTTCAAGATAAGGTAGTTCTACTTTGAGTTCCCAACTTGCGTAGAGAGAGAATATCCTCCTGATATAAACCCTAGAAACTCCCTGGCTTCATAATTGTGTTTGGGTCAGTTCCAGGCATCACCGCTTGTGATGAAGGATGCTGTTCCCTCTCTAGAATCAGGCTGTAAAGCAGGGGCAGCTGAAGCACTAGGCCAGACAGCTGGGATTATAGCTAATGAGATGAGATCCACAGCCACAATCTTGTCCATGGCGACAGACTGCAGCTATACCTCTTGTAGTTTTCATTGCTATTGGTACCAGTTCTGATCTTTCCTAGGGCATTGTGATTCTCCAACGCGCTGAGGGAAAATTCCCACCTTCCCCTGCTTTCTCCCCCCATCCCCAACCCCTTCGGTTCATTCACAGAGCCACTTCTTTGGTCTACAAGCCTGATCCCGGAGGGCAGGGCTGGGCAGTCTGCCCTTAGTTCCATCATAAACCCATAACCATCATTCCCATCTAACTCCCATCAGCCAGCATATTGGACTGAGCTTTACTCTGCCTCCAAAGTAACTTTATTTTAGTTATCTGTTGCCTTTTCCTGTCTTTGGGACTTGATTGAAACCATGTTGGTCTGTCACAGCCTATTTCAATAATTTTTAATCTTAGGGAAGGAGATTGAGCACTAAACATTTCTTCCCAGAGTGCCCTGCTCTCGAACTTTTATTCCTCTAGTGTCCCTCTCAGTATCCCAACTTCTTTCACAGGGATGGAAGAAGCTTCTGGATCCCAGATCGTGCACAGGCAGAAACCAAGACCCATACCTCGTGCAAATCTCCCTATACGCCTTCCTTCACCAACACTTTTAAGCCAGGTTGGATGTTGCTCTAGGTCAATGCCAGGCCTCTTTTCCAGGCTTGTAGGCCCCCCTCTAGGCTGCACCCAGGTAAGTGGCCTACTTGCCACAGTGTTCCCATGTTCTTTCATTCCTTTCTGGGCTTTGTTACAGCAAACCCCTTTCTACCAAGATTTTAGGATAGAGAAGTTATGGTGTAGATCATGGATTAGTTCCCTTGGCCTCCAATTCTAACCTCCTTTTGTCTTGCCTTCCTGGGCTACGAGTGTTGGAAAACTAAATACTCAGTTTTCCTAGTTATCTGGTCAGAGGTGGCCATGGGACACAGTTCTGGCAAAAAAGATGAAGCAGAAGCTGGAAGGATTTCCTTTCCTTAAAAAAAAAACAAGGCCACAAGAGGAGTAGGTTTTTTACTTCTTCACCTTTAACCCTGTCTGGTATATGGGCATACTGAAGTTTCTTAAGATCATTAGAGAGAGAGAGAGAGAGAGAGAGAGGCAGACAGACAGCAGACAGGGAGGGAGGAAGAGAGAGAGAAGAGAAAAGAGAGAGAGAGAAAGCTACAGAATAAGGATATGAAAGCAGAAAGATAAAAGGATTCTACATACTTGATGACCTAGGCAGCTACATCAGCCCTCAGCTTCCCACTTCAAGGATTCTTGTTGCAAGAAAAATAAACCATTTAAACCACTGTAATAGGATTTTCTGATACATGCAGCCAAATGCTTTCCTGATCAATATAATGGGGATGTCAGGACAAATGTGTCTGCTTATTTGTTTCCATTCACTTTCTCCTTCATCTTTGCACACATCATAGGACTCTTAGCTCAGGGTTTTTCTTCTCTCCTGTGGTGATAGTTTGAATTATTGTGCAGCAAATTTCACTCTCTTCCTTTCCCAATGGGGGCAGAGTATACGTCCCTTAACTTTGCACTATTAGTAGATATGACATGGGCAGAAGCTTTAAATATGTTGTGCAATGTGGCTGGCCTCTTGCATTCTGCTGATCCACTATGAGAAGAACATGGCATGGCTAGCTGCTGCCTCATTAGCCTGAGCCCTAGAATGAGTAGACATGAGCAAACTTGAATGGACCTACAACCTGGAGCACAGCGCAGCTGGACCTCAGCCTGAAGTACAGTCACCCAGCTGAGCCCAGGCTAGATCAGCTGAACCATAGTTGCCTTCTAGGCATCAAGAAGATGAGAGTGAGTTCTTATAGTTGGAAGCCACTGAGACTTGAGGTGGTTTGTTATTCAGCACTAATGTAGCCATAGCTAAGACATCATGTAGAGAATACTTCCCTTAAGATATATCCTGAACTTTCTTCTTTTGGCTTAGTGAAACTGAAGGTATCAGTCAGTCAAACCAGTCTCTTGGTATGTAAGTAGGAATTTAAGTAATTTTTAAAAAGTTTCACTCTCTCAGCTATGCTTGGCTTTAATGTTCTGATCTTACTAGGAACTGAAAATTTTTATTTTGGGAGTCAGTGTCTAAGCGTTGATTCTTTCTTCTCTTTTCATTTCTACTAAATAGTTCTAATCTACCCCCAAGGCAAATAGATGCCTTTGGCCAATCAAGGAGAAGTTCAAGTAAAATGAAATGTAAATTGAAGAGCACATTACAATTTTTATTGTTACTGGTTTTTGCTTTCTTCTGCTTTTTAACTCTTCTGTGGCACTAGTAGAAGTCTTTTAGTCAGCAAGCTATGGTGTTCAGGCCAAATCTGACCGTCTGATTTTGTACAGCTATAAGGTAAGAATGGTTTTTACAAATGAATATTTGTAATTGATTTGACGATAGGGGACTCTTAACTTTGAACGTCAATTCAATGAATTGTTATTCCCCCCAAAAGAATTTCATTTTTCTCATTAATAGATCTGTTTTTGAAAAAAATGTACTTAATTATTATCACTATATTTTGAATTTTGCCAATAAAAAATATGTGGAATGTGTTTTCTCTCTTATTATATAAGTATCCACATATTATCCTTGATTTTGCTTCGTGTCTCACAAAGGCTAAAATATTTGCTACCTGGCCCTTTCCAGGAAAAGTTTGCTGACCCCTGTCCTAAGGTCTTAGGCTTATAATTGCTATCCTAAGAGATATCTCTGTTCTGCGTGTCCTGAAGAGACAAACTCTAAGGTGAGCAGAGGCTAACTCCCCTTCTCTTTCTGTCATTGACAAAGGACAGTCTTTGTTCCTAGAGAAATTTTAGAGAAAAATCAGTGCCAAACAGTTTTCATAAATTTTTGTGTGCTTTTTACTATTCTTATAAAAGCTTTCTTCTGGAAAACCTGAACAGGATTGCATAGATACTCATCGGGCTGGTGCTCACACTGTTCTGCTAAGGAAGTTAATGTGTACCCAGCTAAATCATGGTTAGAAATACACTCCAGCTGCCGAGTCAGGCCTGGTTCAGATCACTTAAGTAGAAATAGTTGAAAGAGCACCTGAACTAATTTACACTTGGAATTAACCTCTTTTACTTGTATTTTTCATCATCACAACATATAACTTCAGGTAATCTCTTTTGTAGCTGTGATTCTTTTCCTAATCACTGTTCATACTTTATCACTCCAGTTAGTTGTAGTAATTATGAGGTGTGCTCTACTTTAATTTTTCCTTAATTACTCATATTTCCTTTTAGTACTCCAAACAGTGAAATGTGTTTTGTTTCCACTTTTCACATCATACATCGATCCATTTGAATGTACCTTGGCCTTTATTGTGATGAAAGTAGAAAATTTTTTGTTTATCCTTTTAAAATTATTGTTACAGTTATTTCACAGTTGATATTATATAGGTTGGTTGTACTGATTTGGTGCGTGCATAATCATGGAATTTCTTCACATTCAAGTTTTTAAGTTTTTTATGGAATAAATTTTTTTTAGAGCTGTGTTTATTTTCCTGTTGGGATCTTCAAAAATCACTTGTGATTTACATTTCATTTTTATTATTTCACTTTGTTAGCATCTGTTTGATAATAATCATAGTACTTCCTATAATAACATTTCAGTCATTCCAGATTTACCCACTACTCCAAAGCAGGCTGGGAAGTTTACCAACCATGCCAAGAAGTCTCTGTTAGAGGAGAGAGTGGGGGGTGAAGTTAATAAGCCTGCCCTGACATTTCCCAAGAGCTTCTCAAGGGTTCTGCGCTCTCAGTCTACAGAGACTGCAGTTTTGATCCGAAGGGAAAAATTGATTTAACTCCTGCATTTACATTTTTATGATGGTGTCTTTAAAGCCTATTACCTTAATAATACCTCCCATATGCCCACTATTTTTCAGAGCCAGCACTCCATGCTTGTATTATGTAATCAAATTTTCTTTTTGATTCCTGTCATTTTTCATGGACTTCTGAAGTTTTCTGCGTTAGGGAAAGCTTATGCATGTAAGGAGCCGAGCACAGAGCTTGACACCTACCTAGTGCTCAATAAATGGTAGCTGTTGTTATAATTTGATTTTATTTGGCTTAAAATCCCTATGCATTTTTACAAAAATTCATTGAGATTATTTTTACATTGAAATCCAAAAGTCTGTGGTTGGTAAAGTTCTGTATTTCTCAAGACCTCTAACTGGGGAATGCACTAATACCACTCTAAGCATGAAAGAGAATTGTTCTGATCACTGTTAAATAAATCCTTGCACAGATTTATTCTTGCCTGGATCTGTTCTATAATAAAAATAGGTTATTTTCAAAAAGCTGCTTGTTTAGAATACCGATTTCTTGGGCCCAGTGGGTAGCTGAAGTGTTACTGTGTATTTATGCTTTGTGGGTAAGTATTAATTTTAGGGGATCTCTGTGGTGTTGCTGAAGGCTACATAGAAAGGCCCAGAAGGAGGCTCATGCTTTTTCTGGATGAGAGAAACTTTTCCCAAATATTTACCTACTTTTGTGAAGTTAGCACTGGAATCCCAGGAATCCTGGATCTCAATTTACTTCTGTAATCACAAGTTCACATGTCCTTTCATCAATGCCCTGGACTGTAATTACAACTTAAAAAAATCACACAAATTAAATTGCAATTGAAAAAAATATCCTAATTAATGAAAATATTCTGCTAATGAAACTACAAAGTCAAATAATAAATTAGTCTTAAGGAGTGTAAGGAGTTTGGTGATATTATTAACTTTTTTTTTTCCCCTTTGTGGTATCAAAACAGCTCAGAAGATCAAACCCAAAGAATACTTGCTAAATTCATCTATTTTGGTAAATAGTTAACGCTCCTGCTTATCTTTTTTTGTTGTTGTTGTTGAAGTATAGTTTGTTTATAATATTGTATTAGTTTCAGGTGTAAGTGTAGTGGTTCAATATTTTTATAGATTATACTCCATTTAAAGTTATTACAAAATAATGGCCATATTTCCCTGTTCTGTACAATATATTCTTGTAGCTTATTTATTTTATACGTAGTAGTTTGTATCTCTTGATCCCCTACCCCCATCTTGCCCCAACCCCCTTCCTTCTCTTCACTGGTAACCACTAGTTTGTTCTCTATATCTGTGAGTCTGTTTCTGTTTTGTTATATTCATTTGTTTGTTACATTTTTTAGAGTCCACATATAAGTGATAACATAGAGTATTTGTCTTTCTCTGTTTGACTTATTTCACTAAGCATAATACCCTCTAGGTCTATCCACATTGTTGCAAATGGCAGAATTTTATTCTTTTTTATGGCTGAATAATATTCCATTGTGTGTGTGTGTGTGTGGGTGTGTATGTGTGTGTGTGTGTATGTATGTATATATATATATATATATATATATATATATATATATATATACCACTTCTTCTTTATCCATTCATCTGTTGATGGGCCCTTAGGTTGGTTCCATATCTTGGATGTTGTGAATAATGTTGCTATGAACATGCATATATCTTTTCAAATTAGTGTTTTCATTTTCTTTGGATATATACCCAGGAGTGGAATTGCTGGATCATGTGGTAGTTCTATTTTCAGTGTTTTGAGGACCCTTCATACTGTTTTTCATAGTGTCTGCACCAATTTCCATTCCTACCAACAGTGTTCTCTTTTCTCCACATCCTAGTCAACATTTCTTATTTATAGACTTTTTGATGATGATAGCCATTTTGACTGGTGTGAGGTGATATCTCATTGTGGTTTTGATTTGAATTTCTCTGATGATTTGCGATGTTGAGTATCTTTTCATGTGCCTGTTGGCCATCTTACAAGTGAGGTGTGGTTAGGTTTGAGTCCAGGGGATACCTAGCATGAAGCCCAGTGGTCTTCAGCAAGATCATTTTCAGCAAGATTAGTCTTGTCTTAGTCCACAAGAAAGCAATTTATTTAGCAATCAGAATAATTTACATGAAGATAAAAAAAAATAACAAATGGCCATAAACATCACCAGGAAAGCTTTATTGGAAACTCCCTTTGGGATAAAATACTCACTAGCCCAGCAAATGGTCCTCTAGTTACTAGCTGTTGCGAGAACAGCAATACGTATATGGGTGGCTTGGCACCCACTTCTGCCACATTACTGAATGAAAATTAGCTCAAGTACCATGAATTTCATGAATTTCTTAAACTATGTTGCATGTGAGAAACCATTTTTGTCCACTGGGGCAAACACAGGTCATTGTTTATTCATTTAACAAGTATTTATTTGAAATTTGCTCTGTGTCAGGCACTGTGATAGAGGTTAGGAAGTTAGCAGTAAATAAGTCAGATAAAAATCCTTGCCCTCACGGAGCTTACAATCTAATTGGTCAATAGTGTAGTAAGTGCTGTGTTTGGGGAAGTTCAGATTATCGTATGACCACATTTGTAATTTAAAAAGATGGATCTGCTCTGGCTGATGACCGGATCCAAGTGTTGGGTGGTTGAATTGCTGGCCAGGGGGCTCTTATGGGCATTGATTTTTCCCAGAATTTTGATTCCAAGTGTGGATGGAGACAGGACGTCCAAGATTTTGGTGAAAAAGGGAAAGTGACTGCAAGCTGGTAGATAATAGGAACCAGGATAGGTAGCAAAATGCCATGAGCCTCAAAGAAGTTAGAAGGTTCCCAAGGACACTGACCCCACCTACCAACTCAGCTTGAGAGGGTATAGGGAAAGCACTGTAGTCTCTGGCAGGCCAGGAGGTGGAAGGAATGTTTAGTGAGGAGGCTGGTGGACTTTGTTAACCACTGAAAGGAGTTCTAGGGGTAAATGAGGCTTAGGGGTACCCATGGAAGGTGTGGGAGGAGAAGAGCAGCAGAAAGTCGGGTCAGTGGAGAGGAAGCAAAGAGTATTGTGGGGGTTGTGTCCTGAGGCAGACAAATTATTGGAGAAGCTTTTATCTTGGAGGGTGACTATGGTTTGCAGGAATGTGAGGCACAGGGACCCTCAGATCCCTCTGGAATCCCTCTGGGGGAGGGTGTCAGTTGAATTGCACTTTTGAGGGACATCTGGTCTTACTTGGGAGACTCCCCACTTCTTTAAGCTGTCAACCAAGGTCTGGATGGATTGTGTAGGCATAGTGAGTGGTTAGCAGCCATGTGCATCTGGCCTCATGTGATAAGGAGCTTGGAAGCAGTAAGAGTCCTCCATGATAGTGTGCAGGGTGGGGATGAGAACCCAGTAAATTATGTCTAAATCTTGCTGATGTGGTGAAGTTCAATCTGAAAAGACCACCATTGCTTATGCTTTTCTTATTGGTGCCTGTCTTCAAAAAGGGATTAGAAGAATCTAATAATTTTCTCCAAAATTATGATCTATTAAATAATTAAGGGTGTAGGGGAGAGTCTGTAAGCAAGCACTGGGGAGGAGGAAGAGATGGATAAAAGCTGTGAAGGGAAAGAGAATATTGGCAAAAGCAGCATAAAGCTAAGATAGAGGAGCAAGCAAATTGCAGGCTACCTGTATCAGTCATTCTCTATGAAAAGGTACTCTATGTGAAGTCCAAATTGGTACAGAGCTGTGGAGGAAATGGAGGATTAGGGCAGATTTGTTTATTCCCAAAGCTTCCACACCCCTCCTAACGCTGCCTTTCAGGTTCACATACCATGTGTTGCAACTTCTTTAGAATGTCCCCAGAAGTGCTGTTGGCAAAAGTAGAATCACTCAGGATTGGGTCAGCCTCTGTGCCCTCAGTTGAGTTTTTCATGTTTTTATCCTTTCTTCCCTAGGCTTTTGTGCAGGGGAAAAATACATCCCATGATACTCAATTGCTAGTGTTAATATTAAGCATCTTGAAGTAGATGAAACTCTGCCCTCTCCCTCCTTTCCCCTTCCCTTCAACTCAGGAAATGGCTTGGCTGGGCAATGTTTTGCAACCTTCATCCAGAAGCCTTGGGTGTGACAGGCTACAGAGACGTGACTTGAGATCCTGGACAGTTGCTTAAGGACTATGTTTACTTACCAGTAAACCCATACTTACTTTCTGGTCACAGTATTAATAGTAGTAATAATAATAATAGTGATAACTCTCTCTACATGCTTCATGTGGAAGGCACTGTTCTAAGCCTTGTGCATTTTAGCTATAATATAAGCTCTATGAAGACTGAGATTTTTGCCTGTTTTATTCACTGTGAATGGCACCTAGTTCATAGAAGGCAATCAGTAAACATTTTTTGAGTGCAATTATTTATTACATTATCACCACAATCATTTGAGGTAGATACTATTATTGTCTCCATTTTACAGATGAGAATACTGAGGGACAGAGTGGTTAAGACTGCATAGCTAGAAAATAGCAGAGGCAAGTTTTGAACCAGGCAGAAATATGAAAGCAGTTTACTAATTTGCAAAAATGTGAAAACAGTTTACATAATAATCACAAAAGAAAGTTGGGTTGTATGCAAAATGAAATGCACTTGGATAACCTCACTTTTGGATAACCAAGAATTCAACAAATTATATTGAATCCTTTACCATATTTTTGCCACATAAAGACTATTAACTTAATAGTCTTTAGTTGTTGTTTTTTGAAGTAACTTACATTTTCCACACTACCATTTTGAATTGTGAGCTATTTTTCAGCCCTTAAGAATATACCTCATTTTGTTAATCCAGATGGCATTTCTTGAGACTGCCAAAATACACAAACAGCATAAAAATATTAACATTAAATTAAGATATTTTTAAGGGAAAAATATCTTCCCCCTTCTGAAAACTCAATAATTCAAATTCTGGAATCCTGAATATGCAAATCATCAGCAAGTTCACCTATTGGTCATCAGAAAGACATACTCTTTTAAAGTATCATATTCCATAACACACACCTGATTTCCAAAAGTGTGGAGAATGAGAAGTTCTATGCTTTTCCATATTTAGAAGTTTCCAAAGACTACATCATAGCAGATGTTATAAGTAGCATTGAAAAGATGAAGTAATTAAATGGCCCTTCTTTATAGCTGAAATTAAAGATGAGTTTAGTGTGTTCTTAGAAAGATGAAAGACTACCTGACAACTCAGTTCTGGTACCTCATGGAACAGTGCATCTTTCAGGGCACGCTTGTCATCAGATTTCTTTGTAGCAACACAAAACAATTTGTAAAATGATTTAAACAAACATGGAAACCTTCAAGAACAATCTTTGTCCTTAGCTCTAGGATACAGAGATGAGAGGTACTGTGTCTGTCCTTCAAGTAACTCATATCTAGAGGGGAAAGCAGAAAGGAAAAGTGAACAGAAACGTAAAAAAACCCACATCATAATAAACACAGTGCGGGTACTATGGCTGCGAGAATGCACAGGGTATGCGGAAGCACCCTGAAGGACTGGCTGATTTAGTGGGGGAAATGCCTACAGGTTTCTTGGTGGAGATGTCACCTGAACTGAGTTTTGAAAGGCAAATCCAGGCATTTCTAAGATGGAACACTTAGTAAAAGTACAAGGTAAGAGGGAGGAAAGTGCTGGCAGGAAACTGCCATTACCTAGGTATTGTGGAGAAGTCATCAAGAGCCACATTGGAAAGGATCTTGCCCAAATGCAGGAAGACTGAATTTTGTCCTAGGGATAATTGAGAAATAATGAAGGGTGATCAGCAGGGGAGGATAAGTTAGTTAAATTTGCATTTTTAGAAGGATAGTTTATTGAATATTTGATGGAATAATATGAGAGACTAGCTGATATTTTCTCCCTGCATTTTCCCCTTTCTCTACTGTTTGCCTGCCTCAACCTGCCAAATTCAGACTGCTGTCCCTGTCCTCATTGCCTTAGGGTTGTAGTGAGAAATAAAGTACCGAAAGTCTAAGAAACTCTGTCTCTGAAACCTAAACCTTGTATTGAAAGTTTCAGAGGATTCGTGGAAAAGATAAAAGGAGTTTAAGAGGATACAGCATATACTCAGGATGTCTTGGCCAGAAACATAAAGGGCTGAAGATTTTTTCTAAAAAGATTCTCTCTGTGAGATACTGTTATGTTTTGTCCTCCATGTATTTCTTTCTCCTTTTCTATTTCTAGAAGGTGGCCAGGATTTTGTATTTCTTGTCCTTAGGGAGTTTTGTGTCTTAGCGTCCTAAAGTAGGGCTGCCAGAAGAAATAAATCTTACTGGGATGACACCTCACCTTGTTAAGGGGGTGGGCGGAGTAGGGAGGCAAGCGGTCCACCAACCTGGGAAGGGATAGAGGTCTTTAGTGCCCATTCATACCTGTGCTTCTTTCTTTTATAATGACCTAGGAAGCTGTACAGTTTAGGAGGGGAATAGGGTGGGGTGCCCTTAGAAAGTTGAACTCATGGTAATGGGTCTACCAGCTTCAGCAAAGATTCCTATGCTTTGGGAGAACTAGCTGTGCCATCTGTCATCAAAGGATCATATTTTAATCTACATAAAACTCTTGGGATCCTCACACAGTCCTGGAGTGAAGGGTTGGGGAGATTAGGAGAAACTCAGTAACAACTACAATTAAGATTTTCTGCTCAGAGTTAGATTTAATCAGGTTTTAGGGAAAATAATTTGACATTTTATCTGCACTTAAATTGGGGTCAAAATTCACACCCACTGCACATTATAGAATGATTTCTCTGGTGTCGGAAGAAGTACTCAAAAACATCTAAACTGGAAGGAGAGGACTTGTGCCAAAAGCTAAACTAAGAATGACAGGGGTCTAAATGCAGACAGGGACTCTGGGACTGGCGAGAAGTCAAGATCTGAGAGATGCTCAGGAGGTGGAATTGAGATGGGGAGGTGTATTAATCAGGCTGCAGTCAGGAGACAGAAACTACACAATGATTTGAACAGGGAAAGTTTAATATAAAGAATTATTAACTTATAACAAGGGATTAACTACTAAGGGGTATAGAAAACTAAAGAATACAGGAGTAGCAGATATAAGGAGCAGCCACTGCCCTTCGGGATGAGGCAGAGCACCCGAGGAAGGAACAAATTTGGAAACACTTCCATTCCTCAAGGTTGAGATTCAGGTCTCAGCAGAGAGGGGTTCTGTAGCCCGCTGATGATGAAGAAGTCTGCTGCAGTACAGCAGCCTGAGGCTGGCAAGCAGAACACCATTTGCTCTGATAAAGCTTGCCATTAAGCTGGCTTCGGTGCTGGTGGAACTTGTTGGGAAGCTGTCTGGAGGAGTGTTGCTGGGGAGCCAATTCATTACTGACTTCACTGGGACGCTGGCTATGGCACCAGTGGAAATCACTAGAAAACTGTCCACATTGAGGCTGCTGAAACTCTCTGGGGGTGAGCACCACTATGTGTCCCTCACACTGGACAGGTAGCAAAGGAGCAAAAAGAGAAAAAAAGACGAGCCAGGAAGAAAAACCCCTTCTTCTGCAGTGTCCCTCCATTTCCCTCCACTGACAAAGCTTAACTTTGGGCCAGCTTGCAAAGAAGAAGTGTTCACAGGATCCAGCTTCAACATCACAAACAGGGAAATGAAGGATAGATTTAGAACTTGAAGACAAGAGATTGGTATCTGGCATGAGGTTGGGGGAACCTCTAAGACGACGTATAGGTTTTTGGCTTGAGTGATTGAGTTTATGTTGAAGCTTTTCAGTAAGGAAGGAATAGGAGTTTGGGGGGAAGAATTGGATGGATTCAGGTCAAATTTTGTGTAACAGTAAGATTGCATGTTGAATGAAAAGGAAACACGACTGATCACTGAAACATGAGAATACCAATATTTTAGGGGTAGGTGAGGGAGAGACCCCTATGAAAGTAGCTGGAAGAAGGAAGTTTATAAGGAGTAAAATTAGGAGGGAGTGGGGTTATGGAAGCCAGCAGAAGAGAGATTTAAAGAAAGAAAGGAGGGGTGAATAGTGCCAAATCCTGCCAGTTAAAAAAAAGTAAAAATAAGAACTGAAATGTGTCGTAAGATTTAGGAGCTAAGAGATCTTGTGTAGAACCTTATCATTTACAGCGTTAGTGCTAAAAATAGATAAAGGAGTAAGGGTCATGCATGTTGAACTAGTCCATACTCTAGAATTTTGTGAGATGGAGAGATGTATAAGATGCTATGACTATTTTCAGAGAACTTACTTTAGAAATGGAGGAAAATATGCAAAATATACAAATAACTCCAATACAAGGTGTACTTCAGTGAATGCTGTATGAAACTACAAATGAAGTGTAATAGTGTAATTCGACTATGAGGGAGGGGGAACTTGTTGCATGCTGAGAGTATCATGAGAGGCTTGATTTCGAGGATGTGTTTAAATTGGGCTTTGCAGGATAGGCAGAGTTTCAGGAGGCAGGGAATGGTACAAGTGAAGGTACTGAGGTGGAGAGGTGCAGGATGGGCAGGGGGAGGTTGTGAAGTTTGACCTCTGTGTGATATGTCTAATGGCAAATATTGAGGGTACTACAGGAAAAGGAGGCAGAAAAAGAGGGATATTTATATGGCTGTTGACCATTTAATGTGTACTCAGTAGGCAATGAAAAGCCAATGAAAGTTAAATCAGGACTTGACCAGCACTGTGCTTTAGTAAGATTGCTGGGGACAGATGCATGGAGGACTGATTGGATGAATGACAAAATGGAAAGAAATATACCATATCAGGAGGCTGCCAAAGTAGGAAAGGGACTACCCCAGCCCAGGAACCAAGAGCTTTAATTGGGGAGTAGCTGAGGAGGTGGCTCAGAGGAGAACTAAAGGGGTTCTGCAAAAGAAGTGACAAGAAGTAGTATTGAGATGTTGGAATCTGGTCGAGGGAGATGTGGAAAAGACACAAGAGTTTACAGAGATTGGTTCGAGGAATGGTGATACTATTAGTCACCATAAGAAATGGAGAAGAAAAATATGGGTAGTTTGGGTTGGGAGGAGCTTTAGTTCTGGACAAATTGAGTAATTTTAGGAGATTAGAAAATTTTGGTTCTCATCTTTCTAGTCTTTAACATAGTAGCTACAATCCATTGGGTGTTTATATGCTATCAACTGTGTGGAGGGCTTTGAGAACGGGCTCTCACCTAGTTCTCAGGACTACCTGTGATAATATTCTTTCTGTTTCACATGTAGGGGTGTGGAGACTTAGAGAATCTGTTATGTGACAGATGTCCTACAGGGCTAGGTTTCAAGGTCATGTTTCTCTTGTCTCCACACCCAGGCTCTGAACTGTTACGTAAGACTCTACTTGTGCATATGTCTCCTTCCCTTAATCTACTAACTTAGTTCCTGGTGACCAGGAATCATGTCTTGCACTTCTTGATAGCTCCCAGATTGCTAAGGACAAATTGCTCAGTTTAAGTATTCATTTAGTATCTGTTGAATGAATGAATGCTGAAGCACACTTAATGGTCCCCAAAGGGCTTGAAGAAGTTTGAACTCCCATATTTACCAAATAAATATGTGCTTGGACTTAAGAAAATACAGCTGGTTAACTCAGTTGATTTGAGCATGATACTAATGAGGCCAAGGTCATAGGTTTAATTCCCTCGTGGGCTAGTTCACTTTGCAGTATTTTCATGCTCTCAATCTTAGACTTTCTAGCAAATACGAGTACATACACATGGTTCTAAGGGAACCAGCAAAAGAAAGGAGAAAGAATGAATCAGTGCAAATCCATCACCACTTTTGGAAAAACACCTTGAATAATATTACCTATTTATGGCTGGTCACCAATGTCATTTATGTTTACATATGAAGAATTGCTCATAATTATTATGTGCTCTGCTTGAATTTGTTATACTGAAGTCCAAATTAGTACATGTGCCTTAAATATAAGAGGATTTAATAATTTAAACAAAGCACTATTAAAATTATTTGCCAAAGAATTTATAGCAGAAAAAAACCACTCTTGGGTCACTTAAAAATTAATTTGATTTATACATAAGAACACCTTTACTAGGTTAAGTGATATATTCCTGAATAGTTTCCTAGTCATTGTGATACAAGAAATTTGCTTTTGGAATAAAAGAGGAAAGAAAGAGAATTTTGGGGACTGATGTATTATGGTGGAAAGGTTATGATGGCTGTTCGGGGCAGATATTCCTTGAATATGCGACTTACTGTCTGTGTGATTTTTGTCAACTTACTTCGTCTCTCTGAGTCTCAATTTTTTGCCTGTCAGATAATCCTATGGACCCTACATGGTTGTTCTGTTTGTATCTAATATGTCTGAAATGATATATGTAAAGCATGTTGCATACAGGTGATCTTAAAAAATATTGTTCCCTTTTCTCTTTATTTCTCAAAACTCCTCAGAGTTTCTCTGAATTGTAAGTGGTATGAATAATTATATTGTTGTAAATAAAATGGTAGCATTTAAAAAAATCTGCATTATCATATTAGCATCAAGTGTATCTTTTAAGAAGTTGATAAATTTTTTCAAGAAGTTTTTATTTTAGTTGGTTTGTGTTCTCTGTGTGAAATATTTGTTTTAGAAATAAGGAAGTACAACTTCATGTAATGGTTTTGCCTTTTGTTTGGCAAAGGTGTATTTTATTTTTTTCTGAAGTAGTATAAATGGAATTGCAATTAAAATGGTAGATCCTTTGAGGAACAATAACTCCTCTCAAAAGGGACTGTGAAATACAGAAGTTTTCATGCCATTATCTGCTGAAGAAAATCATCGTAACCCATGATACAGTGCAGAGTTTAGTTTATTCCCTATCTGTAAAGAACAGACTGAAGGATCAGGCATTTTGCTTGCTGGGGTCAACTACCCTCTTTATAGCACCAGTATCATTCTCCCCAAAAAACAGGCAAAGGGGCATCTTTGTAAAATTAGATTGGTCACAAACACCAAAGGAAAACATAGTGATTAATGTAAGACTCAATTCTTCCTAAATAAGGTGTTTGGAAACTTTCATAGAAAGGAAGGAATCGGCCCACATCTACCTTTGGGTACCAGTCTCTCTAAGGTTTCTAATATGCTTCCATTCTTTAGCACAGAACACCCACTGTACTGAGCCCTTAGGCTCTAAGTGGTATCTATTAATCTCTGTTACTCATATTCTCATTTTTCTGACTGATGGTGTACTTGTCTACGGAAATTTACCAGAAGAAAGAATAAAAATGTAGTATGTGGGGGGGAGGGATGGGGACAAATATATGAAATAGATGGAAGAATCAGAAAAAAAATCAAAGTGGAAGCATTAAGATGAAGAATTTATGGAGTACAATTTGTCATGAGTTGTACTGACCAATAAAGAAAATGAGAAGTTTGTGGATTAATATTTTAAACTCATAGCCTGAATTAGAATCCAGCAAATCAATGCCAGGAACCAGCAAATGTACTTAGCAATTAGCAGGAGGGGGAAAAAAGTGAGCTAGTTAATCAGCTTTGGAACCTATCATGGTTCAATTTTGCATTCTGATTAAACAGTTTCAATCTAGTTGTCATTTACTTTTAAAGTGCTGGTACGAGGAGTTTGCTGTAAATAGCAGTACTAATTGCACAAACTTGAGCCAAACACGCTGTGTGTATTTGTCTTTCGTTGTGTAGTTCTGCCAATGGACCTGCTGCTGCGGCTCCTACCCACCTTTCTTGGGCACAGCACACCCAAGAAACGTTCTCTGGTGTGTACGTAGGTGTGAATGTGTGAATGTATGAGTGAGTGTGTGTGCGTGTGTGTGTGTGTGTGTATGGTATGTGTGCATGTACTCTTATAAGTGAATAATAGCACAGACATTGAAAACAATTTCCTTTCATTTATTTCTAGGTCTTCAACTCTTTTTTCCTAAATGTGAAAATCTACTGTGCTAGCCTAATGAGCCACTACATCCTGATATTACTTTCATTCTTTTATAGATGGCTTTCGTTTCTCTTCAGTTTCATTATTTTCCCTAAAAGGATTAGCCATTGCATTGCTGTGCAGTCCCACCTCTCTCAAGCTTCTGCTTGTCACTGAATCACTGAGTTATAACTGAGAGAACCCTTTATGCTAACTCGATGGAATTGCTGATAATTGGGGACTGGTATGTCAGTCTCAGGTTGGGGCAAGACCGAAACCTGGGCTGAAACTGAAAAAGGCATAATCATCTAAATCTAACTGCATGTATACTTCCAGGAAATTCTTGGAATGTGAATTTGGTAAGTTATGAAAAGAATTGTAAAGAAATGGTTTACACACATCACATACCAACTGGCAAGAGATGATGTAGCATTCTTTTCCTTTTTTAAATTGAGAGTATTTTCATAATGTGGACTAATTGCAGCTCACTGAAGATGAACAAACACATGGGTGAATTAACACCAAACCTCGTTTTGACTATTGACAAGGAAGGTGCCCCTTTTCCCGGTTAAATTTACAAAACAAATGCATTAATTACCGTTTATTTCAAAAGTACTTTATTTTATTATGGTGTGCAGCATTCATCACCTAGACAACCAGCTCCTTGGGAAGGCCATGCCAATAAAAGAAAGTCTAGATAAAGCTCAGAAGTCAATATTGAGAGTACAGCATCCAAATCAAATTAAAGAAACACTGCTGAGGTTGCCAAACATTTGACTTGTCTATTGTGTAGGTCTCAGACACCAGGGAACATGAATGACATCGCAGAGATTTCTTTTTGATATACATATGTATCTGCCTTAAATGAACTGTCTGTGTAGTATTTACTGGGTCCAGAATTGAGTTCTCTCTGATTGTTAATAAGTTCAAATCTTTGACACTACCTTCATCATTTAATTGTTTTGTTTCCCCTTAGTGTACCCTGGGATCATAGAGGAGACTCCTAACAAACACGTCTGGGCACAAAGGAAACACTGGGCTCATGAAGAATAGCTCTTGCTATTCTGCTCCCTGGTTGCCCTTCCTGAGCAGCCTGCACACCTGCAACCTCAGCTGGGAGAAAGGAACATAGCTTTTCCCAGTTCATTTATTACTAACTGGCAGTGAAGCCGAAGCCTGGGCAGTGTGATAATCTAAGACACATGTTTAGGCAAATGAAATATAGTCTTACACGGTTTTCTTATTTAACTGGGACGGTTAGGTAATCCTTTTTCATATTCCTGTCCTCACTCTAAATAAAGATTATCTGAGAGAATCACAAGTACAGTGGGAAGGGAAATCAGGACTGAAAATTTAATTCTCCCATCCAAACCTCATATAATTTGAACATGAGTCATTGGACATGGAAGGGACGGTGGCATCTGTTACGTCAGACACATCATCATTTATCAGGGGTCTTCTGGCTTATGTTTTTAGTTGCACTCGAGACGCTATTATTTTGAAAAATTTAGAACTGCCAATGAGAAGGGCAGGTTTTTTGGAAAAACAGTTATTTTGGGAAAGGCTGTGTTTTGTGACTCTGAAATCAGTAATTCAAAAATAAGAAAGTTTTTTCCCCCTAGCCATTCCTATATGTGATCAATATGTGCAGTTTTATCAGGAATATCATGTCTTCACATGAAAGATCTCCACAAAGACAAACATTCAGGAGAGCATCTCGGTTTCTCTTCATCTTATAGAGCTAGTTTCACGTTGGTGTTCTTAAATGTTCAAGCCCAGACTGTGTATAATTGAATGAATTAATAACTCATACTTTTAAAAAGTCAAAGCACTTAATTTTACTCCTTTTTATTCTTTCTTTTAAAGATTATCAATAATATTTTCTAAATTACCTACTACATTTAAATAATCCTCATTTAACATCCTCATTCAGAAGCAGTTCTTTCATTGCTATCCATTAGCTTTTTATATATATCTTTTAGCCATCAAAACATGCGATATACAGAAGGTAGTTAAAGTCTCTTCTCCATGCTCAGGTCCTACTGCCTCAGTAGTATTTTCCACAGAGGGACACCCACCCTCTGCTCATTTATCCATTAACTTCTCTGTCCTGTGGCTCTTTCCTTATTCTTCCTTTGTAAAATTATTTTGGCCATCTGCAGTGGTTCCTTACTTGACCAAGAAGTCTAGAGTGAAGGTAAGTAGTGGGTGGAGGACACTGGATGGTCATGGAGCCTTACTAAATCTTTACCATGGTGGAGTGACCATTGCCCAGAGTCTTGTGGGATGAGAACTCTGGTTTCAGCTTCCAAAATTGACTTAGCAAACCTTACCCCCATGGAAAATGTCACCAGAAACTGATGCTTATAAACTTGATTAAGTCAAACTGCAGTGAGATATGGAAGAACATGGGGTGTTGGATACTCTTTTCTTCCGGTCAATGTGTTCTCTCTTTAAGGCAAAGTGTGAGGAAGCCAAGCTACCATCAGCAGGTTGCATAGTGAGCCTGGGGCAGGAAAATGAGATGCAGGTTTTGTAATTGATCTTCACAATGAGCATGTATATTCTTGATCTGGGGAAAGGATGTGTTCATGGGCCAGTGTTCCTTCTTCGTATGGGTAGTGCTTGGAGCTTGGATGGGCACAGCCGCTATATGTCTCTGTGGCTCTTTTTCATCTCTGCTTCATTAGCTGATTCCCATCATAGCATGTTCCACTTTATGCCCCCCTTACACCTTGTACATATCCCCACACCTTAACTGTTTCTTATGAATGGTCTTTCAGTACAGTCATATCTTCACATATATGGGAATCGTTCTGAGTTATTAGAAGCAGATTCTATAAAGGGTAACTAATTTAACTTATAGAAATCTCATTTGTGATCTTATTTCCATGATTTCCAAGAGAAATAATGATTGTCATAGGTTCCCCCTTCCCTTATTTGTGCTATCCCTCATGTGATGTTGTCATGTAGTCAGAGGAGCATAGATTTTGCAGTCACCAATTTTCAGAGACAAATTTCCTTTCTGCCTCAGGCTAACTATGAGATCTCGGGTAAATTATTTATACTCTTGAGCTTCAGTTTTTTCATTAGTAAAATGGATTATAATAATAACTACCTTTTAATGACTTTAGCAATGTGGCTAATTTCCATGTTCTTCTGTCTAGTCCCTATCGTTCTTCTGAGGTCCAGGACTCTGTTACCAATTGCTTACTAGGAAACCCTACCTGGATGTCTTACTAGCAACACTAGATATCTTACTGGATGTCTTCAGAATATTCTGAAGGTGAATCTTCTCTCTCTTCAACTTGCTTCTTTTTCTGTATAACAGGATGGTAATAGGTGCTGAGTGAGACTTATTTCAAAATTGTGATTAAAGTTCAAAGCTGGAAACAGAAGATTCTAAGTAGTCCTCATTCTAAATGCAAAGAGCATACTATTGTAGGAGTCAGGCACTTTCCCTCAGGGCTTGACGAATGGTTTCAGCTGAATCTGTTGTGTGCCCAGCCCTCTCCAACTCCCCAGCCTTTCACCTGCCTACATCTCTCTCCAACCTCTTTCTCCATCTTTGTCCTAGAAGCAAAAGAATAGTGTAAAATTTGGTCTGGAGCCATCAAGTAAGGAGACTTCTGCCTCCACTGTCCCTCCTCCCCACCCTAAGACCAGAGGAGAAACACAGGAGATGAGGGGTGGGAGACGTGTGTGAAACAGACTACACCCCAACCTCCACCCCAAGCTTCTGGAGCTGCAGGTCTAAGATGGCATGGAGAGAAAGGGGTATTCAAAAGAGAGCTCAAATCCATCTGATATTGAGGTGTCTAAATTACCAGGACTGAATTTAAAGAAGTAGAATAAAAAGTGTTGGGGAAAAAAATCAGATACCGAGTATTGGAGAGAATATGAAGCAGCAGTACTTCTAATATCTTGCTAGAGGGAAGTGAATTGATAAACTGATTTGGAATTATGTCATGATGTTGAAGATATGCACACCCTATGACCCAGTAATTCTATTCCTATATATTTATCCAAGATAAACTCATGAATATGTGCACCAGGACACAAGTACAAAAATGTTTGTAGCAGCACTGTTTGTAGTAGCAAAAACAAACAAACAAACTCTGGATTACAAAAATGTTTATGGCAAAAAGTGGTAAATAAATGGCAGTTGTTCACACAAAAGAATATTATACAGCAGTGAAAATGAATTAATTATAGCTATATCCAAAAATGGTCATGAATAGTAATAATATAATGTTGAGTAAAAAAAAAAAAGCCAGACCTAGAAGATTGTGTATAGCTTGATTACTTTGTTCTAAACTAGCATTTGCAATACATTATTTTTTTTAATCAGAGGAATGATAGACATAATTTGGGATAATAGTCATATCAGATAAGAGGAGGCAAGAGGTAGAATGGGGAGGTGAACATAGATGTAAGTTTTGTCACTTTTAATTCTCCAATTGGGTGGTTGATTTACGGGTATTGATTACATTATTAATAAATGCATAACAGGGACTTCCCTGGTGGCACAGTGGTTGGGAGTCTTCCTGCCAATGCAGGGGACATGGGTTCGGGCCCCAGTCCGGGAGGATCCCACGTGCTGCGGAGCAGCTGGGCCTGTGTGCCACAACTACTGAGCCTGTGCACTAGAGCCTGTGTGCCACAACTGCTGGGGCTGCTGCGCCTGGAGCCCGTGCTCCGCAGCAGGAGAGGCTACTGCAGTGAGGGGCCCATGCACGTGGCGAGGAGTGGCTCCTGCTCTCTGCAGCTGGAGAAAGCCCTCGCACGGCAATGGGGACCCAGTGCAGCCAGGAATGAATAAATACATTTATTAAAAAAATGCATAACAAATAAATAGAGGGCCATGAATCATGACAGTATTTAATGAAACAAGTATTATGCTTTTTCCAATGTTGTACTCCTGAAGTCCATTCAAAAATAAATAATAAGAAAAGTTATGAAGTCGGGTGGGGATAAATTCAGTGAGAATGAAAGGTGAGTGACAGATCATAGCTGAAGGCAGTTATTGGAAAAAATTAAGTTGTTGTACGTTTATTCCCCAACAAATTGAGACTTCTCAATAAAATATTTTCAAATGCATGAAACCACCATTCTTTCAATTGCCTGCGTTTTAATCCGAGTCATCTTCTTTATTACCATTATCCAGTCTAGTGTTTTTTTAAACCACAGGTCATGACCCAACAGATTATGAAATCAGTTTAGTGGTTTATTCTCAGCTTTTAAATAAAGAAAAGAAAGAGAATAAAAAATAGAAAATATTAGTGTGCATTAAACGTAGTAAGGGGTGTGTTACTGTGAAACCTTTGTCTCATTTATGCATGTGTATATGTGTTGAATTACGATATAATTAGAGGGTGCATTAAAAAAGTTAGTGGTGGCCAAGTTCTATAGGTCCGTTTGTAACAAATGTGTTCTCTCCTTCATTCTCACTGCCTCCACCTTTGGGCAGGTCCTCCACTACCTCACCTGGATATAATGGCCTTCTAACTGATATCTTAATTCTAAGCTATCCTCTCTTCAATATGCCATAACCTCTGGAAGAATCTAGCTAAAACGCAGTTCCGATCATCACTTCCTTGCTCAAAATCTTTCAGTTATTTCCTTTCAGTATTTGCTGAAGTCAATACAGAGCCCCACACCCTGTTAAAAACCCTCTGAAGTGTAGTCCAAACACACTCTGTAGACTTACCCACTGATACTCTTCTTACTGAAGCCTCTCCAGATAACTTCAATTTCACAATATTCTTGTAGTATTTTTACTCTTTATTAGTAATAATTTAAATACATGTTTTGTTCTACTATTGTATTCGAGTTCCTTGACATCAGTACCTAGAACAGTGCTTTGTACACAGTAGTTGTCCAATAAATATTTGTTCATGTGAGAAATAGAACTTGTAATACAGTCTTGGATTTCTATTTATTTATCTAATTTATTTTTAATACAAGAATGTCTATAGCAACTTTATTTATAATAGCCAAAACAAACCAGATATCTACCAATAGGAGAATGTACAAACATACTGTGGTATATCCATACAATGATTGCTTCCCAATGGCAAAACAGAATAAACAACTGATAACGCGCAACCACATGGATGAATCTCAAAAACATTACGGTGAACGAAAGAAGCCAGACACAAAAAGAGTGCCTTCTCTGATGATTCTGTTTTTATGAATTTTTTGAACAAGCGAAACTAATCTCTGGAGGAAAAGAAATCATATCGGTGGTTGCTTCTAGTGAGGTGAGACAAGGGTTTACTGGGAAGGAACATAGGGGAAATCTAGGGTCATATAAATGCCTTATTGATAAAGTTCAGGTCACATAATTGGATACATATGTCAAAACTCATTGAAAGGACGGCAAAACTATGTAGATAGTAAAAAGATCAATGGTTGCCAGGGGTTGGGGAGGGAGGAGGGATAAATAGGTGGACCACACAGGATTTTTAGGGCAATGAAAATACTCTGTGTGATACCATAATGATAGATACATGTGATTATACATTTGTCTAAACCTACAGAATATAGAACACCAAGAATAAATCCTAATGTAAACTGTGGACTTTGGGTGATTATGTGTCAATGTAGGCTCAGTTGTGATGAATGTACCACTCTGGTGGGGAAGGTTGATAATGGTGGAGGCTATGCATGTGTGGGGGTACAGGTTGTGGTAGATGAGAACTCTCTACATCGTCCTCTCTATTTTGCTGTGAACCTACAACTGCTCTAAAAAAATAAAATCTTCAACAACAACAACAAATAGCCTCATTGAGTGGTACATTTAAGATTTGGACATTTGGTTTATATTAAATTTTCTTTTAAAAAGTTATAAACAAATATTCAATTATAATTGGTGATGTACATACTGAAACACTTAGGGAAAAGAGTATTCATGTCTGTCACTTACTTTGAAAGGCATGAAAAAATAAGATGGATTGATGGGTGAGTAGAGGGATACGTGGATGGATAGATAACAGATGAAGTAAGTATAATAAAATGTTAATGGTAGAATCTAGTTGGTATAGGTGATTACCATAAACATTTTCAAATATTCTGTAGTTTGAAACTTTTTATAATGAAATCTCTAGTTGGGGAGGAAACAGGTAGAGGAATTTAAAATGCCTCTGGTTTATTTCCTTATTAGTAGTGGATTTCTCTCTTTCTATGATGTGCCTGCCTTTATGGTGCCAGGGAAGACTGGAGGATGGAATATAAGGAGTATATTCGAGAGGAAAAGTGGAGGTGGGGATAAGGTGGGGAATGTTGAATGGGGAGGGCTGGGGAGTAACATGGCAAAAGTGTTGGGGAGTGTATCAGTCAGGGTTCAAGCAGAGAAGCAGAACCAGTAGAAAATATTATATAAGGAGGTTTATTGCAAGGTGTTGATCTAATGAAATTTTAGGGGCTGATTAGGCAAATCCTAAATCAGTAGGGCTGGCTGTCAGGAAGGGCAGGCTGGAAATTCTCAGGCAGGAGCTGATGCTGCAGTTCATGGGCAGAATTTCTATTTCTGTCTCAGAGTTCTTAATGGTCTAAAATTTGAGTTATTTAATTAATGAGAACAGTGGGAAATGTTTAAATGAATTTACCCAGTTATAAATTCTCAAATTTGCTCTTTATACAATTATATTAAATGACTTGAATGCAATTGTCATCTAACTTTCCCAATTATTGATAATTTACAGTGCACATAGCAAAAGTTATTAAAAATGAGAAAAACTTTTAAAAAAGTTATAGTGGATGTTGTGTTTACACAGGTAAAATAAAGTACAGAACTGGCCAGGCTATAAAGGGAGTTTTGTAATAGTTGGAATCAGAATGAAGAAACTAGAAAATTCCTCACTCTTGTGGAGACTAGTTTTCTGAATATGCTTAGCTATTTGGTGATGTAAAGTCCCAGTAAAATATCCTGACTAATATATGTGAAAGGCAAATATACATGAGTTTTAAAGTAAAAAACCTCTTTGTACCATGCTTCTTTTGTACTCTATTAGAGATATTCTAGATTTGGATATTCTAGAAATGGAATCAGCATCTCTCCAAGCTAAAGAAATAGAAGTGTGCTCATAAACTTAAAGGATCAGGCAGATGTTCAATGACTATTCGGTTCTCTAAATACCTCTGTTTTAAAGTTTTACTTATATTATTTTCCTCTCCACAGTTTGACTAAGAAAAGTCTTTAAATGATAAACTTCATTAAACATAGGGTTCTTAGATGCCCCAAGTTTACTTACCACTTATACTGTCTAGTTTCATTGCTAGAGTTTGTTTTCCCCTTTCCTTAACAAGACAAAGGATGCAGAATATTTCCCATATGAGACTGTGTCAATAGTCTGGGACGTGAAAAATAAATTAGAATTTTACTTCCCACACCCAAAGATTGTTTGTTTACTAATTTTGCCATCCATTTCAGGATGAACTTTTAAGGTGTACGTAACAGAACTGGGTGCTCTGAATCTGACCTCTTGCATTTCCTCCAGGGGAGAGCTGTAAAAGAATGACATGATCTTATATGTACTAGATCTCAGATATTTATGTTCTAACACATATATAATTTTAACTTGTGGCACATAATGGCTCTGTAAGAATGTTTATCTTTTGAACCTGTTTCCACTTTGATGATGCAAACTTTATTGTGATATTTCATAAAGTCGCTGCTTTCTCAAGTTTCAAGGGATAGCTCCTCATTCTCATGTGCCAGAATTTGATGAAAGTTAATAATTTCTGTGTATTCATCAGGTTCACATAATTATAGAATTTCAATAAATAACAAAAAATAAGGTACAGAGCTAAGACAAAATTACAGAAAAATGCAAGTACTAAAATATTTTAGGTGAACTAGCATTTGCATTGATGCACTTGTTTCTTTTTAACTTACCCTGGTTGACTATTTATTTGAACATCACTTTTTTTCATTTTGCCTAAGTAGGAAAATATCTAAGATTTTTCATTGTACAGTTATTACTAATAACCCCAACATTCTTTTCTTAACAAACAGTAACAGAAGAATAGTGAAATAATTTAAAATAAAGACAGAGAATCTGGAAACCCATGTTAGTCCATGGTTTGGACTTTTCCAATCAAGTTACTAAGTGATTAAATAAATACTGAGTAGGAGATTTGAGCTAGATCTTGCACTCCTTATTCAAACTCAGTGGTTGTGACTAAAAGCAGTAAAATGCCCAAAATGCAGCCAAGGAAAGAAGATTCTGGAAAAACAAGGTCCTTTAAAAAAATCTCTGATTTGGTTTATCAATTACAAAATCACCAAAAATTGGCTGTATTTAAGTCCTATCAATCGTGAGCTTAAAAAGAATTAACTATGTAGTCTACTTGTTTTTATAAATAATTTTCAGTTCTGTTAAGTAAGATTTTGCAGTTTATGTGGTAGCATTTCAAAGGTTTTTTATTTTGGTTTCTATGAAAATTTTCCGAATGTTTCTAGGCACCAGGTTTTTCAATTAGATAAGAAATTATTTAGCTACGCAGTCTTCCTTTTGTCTTCTGAAGAAAAATAAACATTATTGAAAGGCCTTTGGTAGGTATTTTATACAGACATTAAAATTTTTTCCAATTCTGTGTTATAGGCCAGCTATAAGTCAAGCTATTTCAGCTAATGAAATTTGCTTTGATCAGAGGAGGCCAATCATCCTTCAAAGCATTGTATTTTGAAATGCAAGCAAGTGCCTAATAAATTGAGGGTGCTGCAGTAGCAGCAGATCAAAATAGAGGTTGATGTTTCATTAGATCACATTAATACCCGACAAAAGGGATGACTACAAATCAATGGGGAAGCCTGCTTCTATGTGGGTCAATGTAAGGGGAAGGCAGACTTTCTCCTCCCTCTCCTTCCCCACCTTTCTCCCACCTTTCCTCTGTCTCTTTCTTTTTTTCTCCATTCCTTCGTCTGTTTCCCACTTTTGCCGAAGTATTTTAGACTACAGAAGTAGTGACTTAAGGCCAAGTATTCTTTATTTTTTGTAGTTATTTAGAGTGCTACATATTTCAGTGGGTGATAGGACAATAGTTGGTAGAGAGAACACTTTAAAAAGAAATATTGGGACTTCCCTGGTGGCACAGTGGTTAAGAATCCATCTGCCAATTCAGGGGACACAGGTTCAATCCCTGGTCTGGGAAGATCCCACATGCCACGGAGCAACTAAGCCCGTGCGCCACAACTACTGAGCCCACGTGCCACAACTACTGAAGCCCACGCGCCTAGAGCCCATGCTCTGCAACAAGAGAAGCCACCACAATGAGAAGCCTGTGCACTGCAATGAAGAGTAGCCCCCCTTCACCGCAACTAGAGAAAGCCTGTGCACAGCCAAAAAAAAAAAGAAATATTGTAATAATTTTCATAACTATGTAAAATCTTTTATACCCCCCCGAAATATATATGTATCTATTCTCTCCTGAGGAAAGAGGCTTTAAATAAGTGTTTTCGGAAGATGCAGATTCCTTGTGGAAAATTTCAAATATGACTTTAATAACAAATGATATGTCTTCTCATTCAAAGAAGGGTCAGATGACCTCAGCAAGCAAGATTGGAGAAATTCTTATACTTCTTTGACACCAACCGGGTGTCCTAGAATTCAATTCAATTCTGACACTAACTACGAGGAGTTATTAGCACAGTCCCACAAGAGTGCCCTCACTTCAGACACCAGCTGTAAATGGAGTGCCCAGGCTACCTACACTTCGGCCTGGTCAACTACAAATTCAGAGGTTCCTATGACTGCTCCTCAGGTTCAGTAATATGCTAGAACTACTCATGGAATTCAGGAAAGTTCTATACTTACAATTACAGTTTTATTTTCAAAGATACAACTCAGGAACAGTCAAATGGAAGAGATACACAGAGCTAGGTATCGAGATGGGTGGTCCAGAACTTCCACACCCCTCTGGGCATGTCACCCTCCCAGTACCTCAATGTGTTCATCAACCAGGAAGCATCTCAAATCTCATTGTTCAAGAGTTTTTATTAAAGGTCCATTGTGTAAATGTGATTGATTAAATCATTGACCATGGTGATTGAACTCAATCTCCAGCCATTGGGAAAGATCCCAGGGGTTGAGGGGTGGGGCTGAAAGTTCCAACCCTCTAATCATGTACATGGACTTTCTGGTGAGCAGCTCTCATTCTGAAGCTATCTAAGGGCCCACTATGAGTCACCTCCTTACCAACTCAGGTATAGTAGAAAGGGGTTGGCTATGAAAAACAAGACACTCCTATCACTCAGGAAATTCCAAGGGTTTTAGGAGTTCTGTGCCAGAAACCAGGGGCAAAGACCAAATTATATGTTTTTTATTATACCACAGACATACATCCTGTTTGTAGAGTCCTGGTGCTGTTTTCTCTCTTAGATTTTAAGGCCTAATCCCTTAGCTGGAGCCACTTGAGATCAGCTTCATGTATTTATAAGAGGTGAGGTTAAGTGGCCTGAGACTTAAGGCCACGGTGGGAGGGGGTGGTGGGGAGGTGCTAGGGTGAGTGGTGGTAGTGGGAGGGCCGTTGATACCAGTACCTGCCTCATAGAGTTGTTCTGAGTGTTGAGTTATACATGTGAATTGCTCAGAACAGTGCCTGGCAGATGATGGCTATATAAGTGTTGGCTATTATTATTATCTTTTTTGTTATTATTATCACTACTCTCTTTTGCACACGAGAACACTGAAGCTCAAGAGGTAAAGTGAGTTGTGCAAAGCCCCAGTGGCTCTTACATACCTGAAGCCCAGGTATAAGCCACACTTCCTGGATAAGAATTGGAAGTGACACTTTTAAGAGCCGGATTTCATTTGAGGGCCTCATTTAGCCCATGGTTTAAGCAGTTACAGAAACTCACGTTGTATAACACTTATATACCACACCACGTGCAGAGAGCTGTTCATGATGGGCTTTTATGGCTGCTCTTGGTTTGTACGAGGCACTGAAGTAGTGTAATCACCACGTTTGGAGCTCTGTAGTGGAACAAGAATTTTCCTGTATTGCCTATTAGAATCTCATAGTAAAAGCCAGTAACTTGGACTGTGGTGTAAATGAGTCTGTGATGATAGTAATTTAATGGGAAAGTTATATTGAAAGCCAAGTTCCCTTTCAGCTGCCTTAAATTTTACCTTTATTGTCTCATTGCCTTTTGCATCTGAGCTTGGCAGTTAATGGTCTCTGTAATAAATTCAAAGAAGAGAGTTTAAAACAATGGGGGCGGAATTTTCCTTTTTTGGTGGCTACAGAAAACCTTCATAACCATTATTACTTAAGTTCTGCCCTAGCGATTTTCATCAACTTGATCCTTTTATCTTTCTGGCCATATAATTAATAATTTACTAATTAAAATTTGGATTGGGTGCCAGTAGCAGATCGCAGTTTACACTTAAGAATTTGAAGTCTCTTAGCTGTTTCCTCTTTTGTTGCTACTTCCCCTTACCAACTTCTAAAACTACAAAAAATACAAACTCAAGTAAGAGTGGGACTCATTCTGCACCCTCTTATTTTGTGATTCTTGAACTTAACTTCAAGCTCATAAAAAAACACTGAAAAGTGGGAGCTGCCTTGGAAACATTTTTGCCATAGGAATGCTTTAAAACTATAGCTCTACTTAAGAGGAATTGATAAAGAGGTCTTCATTACTAGTGTGCTAAATATCACAGCTGTGTTCAGCCCATAAACCTTTACCACTTGCCTCAATCCTTTGCCTGATTTCTTTAATGCACAGCAATACGTGGAGTTGGAGCGAGATGATGCAGCCAGTCTCCTTTTGGCTGCTTTGATTCTGTCTCCTGACCTTCCGAATGGATATGAATAGCTCTAATGTCCCTCCCACTTTCTGTTCTCTTTCCCCTCTTTATCCTTTCCCTGTCAGTAAGGGATACGTGGGCAGATATCCCAGTTTGTTTTTTATCTTCACCTCAAATATTGACAAAATGTAGTCTCAATTAAAGAAAAAAGCTATAGATCAATCACACAGACTAGCAATCTTAAAAACATGGCTTACTGAAAATAAGGACGATTGTAGCCTTTTTCTCAGATTACCTTTAGCTAACTGACTCTGTCCCTGGAAAAATCACCACAGTGTTTTGTCTTTATTGGATGTCTATTTGTAAATAATTTGCCAAAAAGTTATCTTGCATGCATGAAATCGTGTGCTCAAATGTTTAGAATTCATTGGGACAAAGATGCACTCTAAACCAAATTAATCACTACTACCACCGGTAACATAATTTTCAAACTGAAAGCTGGTCTTTCATTCAGGCATTGCACTTCCACCCACCTCAAGAGACCATTGCTGAGCAGCCGTAACAGGCATGATCCTGAAGGGTTGCTGTGGGTGGAATGAGGGAATATAAAGCATGATCTCTGCTCTGAAAGACCTAGCTGGGAAGACAAGGAAACCTTTAATCATAACACAGAATTAATGTGAGGATGCCAAAAATGTTCTGAGTAGGGATGTGATTTACTGGTATGAGGAGACTTTTTCAGGGGAGAAAAGGCAAAAGATGTTAAGCAGAAGATATTGGAGAGACCACAAGTTTCAAAAGCTACAATTTTCCTGTATCAGCCAAGGTGCCTGGTTGCAGGCTCCTCTGTCCATCATGAGCAGGAGGAAGTTCACTGGACTGATGTATATGTTGAAATGGCTGGATGTTGTAAAATTTAAGTTGTGTTTTTGTGGTGCTACTCTGTGTGATTGATCCATGGCTTTTTTTTTCTTTAATTAGGACTATTATTTTATCAAAATTTGAGGGGCATGCATGCCAACACAGGAGTAAAGGGCCAGGCTTGGAAGAGGAAGAAACATGGGAATTTGGAGGTCTGGGTTGGAAAAACCATGGTGTATTAATCAGGGTTTTCCAGAGAATTTTATATATATATATATATCCTGAGAGAGAGACAGAGAGATAGAAATCTATCTATCCAAATCTGTCTATCTATCTATCTATCTATTGAGAGATTTATTTTAGGGGATTGACTCACATAACTATGGAGGCTGGCAAGTCCAAAATCTGCAGGGTAGGCCAACAGGCTTAAGAAAATATTGATGTTGCAGCTTGAGTCCAAAGGCAGTCTCCTGGCAGAATTCCCTTTTTCTCAATGGGAGGTCAGTAGGCCTTCCACTGATTAGGTGAGGCACACCCACATTATGGAGAATAGTGTGCTTTATTCAGAGTCTATTAATTTAAATATTAATCTCATCTAAAAAATACCTTCACAGAAACAAACAGAATAATGTTTGACCCAGTATCTGCCTACCATAGCCTAGCTAAGTTGACATATAAAATTAACCATCACAAATGGCAAAATCCTCTTTGTAGGTGTGGCCTGGTTAGCCTGCCACGGTTGAGATCTGTGAGGAATCTGTCAGTCAAGAATCAAAGTCCTGATTGGCCACATATCAGTCATACGCCCACCTTCCCGCTCCAGCAGGGTGAGGAGAGCGAGGCTCTTGACCACTGGTTTCCACTGTGGGAGCTGGCTGTTCCTTCATCAAGAGGTTTCACTTAAACGGAGACCAAGTTGCTCAGGGGAAGGGAGGTGATATTCTGGACAGCTGAAGAACAAACACCTACTCTGTTTCTTTGCTGTGTGACCTAGTGTTCCAAAAGTTTTTGTATGTAATCTCTTTTTTGCTTGAATCCTCAGAAGCCATATATCTTGTTATTTATTCACTTGTTTATCATTTAACTCTCTCCTACAGAATGCAAGCTTAATGAGGGGAGGGATCTTGTCTCTTTTATTCACCATTGTTATCTCCAGTACTGCCTGACACATAGTTGGTGTTCAATATATATTTTCTCAATAAATAAATACATGGATAAATGTTTGACTATGGATAGTAGACAGTCTATGCTGTAGACTGAATGTTTGTGTACCCCCCAAATTCATGTGAAGAAACCTTATCTCCCATATGAGGGTATTTGAAGGTGGGGCCATTGGGGAATCTGATAGGGCACGAATCCCCTCAGGAATGGGATTAGTGTGCTTATAAAAGAGACACCAGAGAGCTCCCTCTCTCCTTCCACCATGTGAGTACACAATAAAAAGATGGCCATATATGAACGAGGAAGTGGATTCTCACCAGACGTCAAATCTGCCAGTGCCTTGATCTTGGACTTCCCAGCCTTCAGAACTGTCAGAAACAAATTTCCATTCTAAACTACCCAGTCAATGGTATTGTTATAGCATCCTGAATGAACTAAGACAGTCTGTAAATAAATGTATATGGTTACAAGTCTATAAATACTTATATAAAGTTATATGTCCTGCTTGACTTTAACTGCTTGCTACTGTGATAGAGAAATGATGAAAATAGGGCTATCAAAAATTTTATCCGTATGTTTTAGTTGCACAGAACCAAGAGATTTAATAGAAGTTCGTTTTGTTTGTTTTGTTTCACACCCATAAATTCATACACATATACAACACATATGATATATGACACTCCATATATGTTAAGGGAGCAAGAAATATGAGTCAATTCCATATTTATGGGTCTTTGTCTTACACTTCATAGATTTTTCTAATCTGTTCCACAATTTGGACAGTTTCTCATCTCTTGTTCAGTGATATCTGTACAAAGGGGACTCTTTAGTAAAAGTTATGAATGTAACCTAGACCTAGGAGAAAACTGTTTTTGCCTCAAAAGAAAGTGAAAAACATCAGTAAGATACTGATAAAGCTTTTTCCAGATGATCAGTGTTTTTCACTAAAGAATGGTTTTTATGTTTTCCATGGCAGAGAATTCCACATCCAAATGTTCCACCGTTGCCAGTAAAGGTTTTCCCAGCCCAGCACGAACAATACTCAGTTAACAGTACCTAGTAATGTGTATATTGAGTCCCTCAGCCAGTATTTATAATGGAGAGACTTGCACTTGGATGACTTATGTGACAGAATGCACTTTTCAGCATTTTGTTGCTGTTTGTCTAGGATGATCCAAAACCTTACTTTTTAGAGCCTTTGATCTCTTAGCCCTCCTGATTAATTTTCCATTATCTTTTGCTGCATAACAAATCACACCAAGCTTCTGGGGGTGAAGGGGGTGAAGCAGCAACCATCTTATTGTGCTCACTGATTCTCTGGTCAGTAATTGAGGACACAAGCAGGGATGGAGTCTTTGTCCTTTGGTGTCTGGGACCTCAGCTGGGAAGACTCAAACAGCTGAGAGTGACTGGAATGGCTGGGGGCTGGAAGACCGAGAGACTAGACTCAGCTGGGACCTTGGATTACAGTACCTACCAGTGGCCTCTCCATTGGCTTGAGCTTCTCACAGCATGGTGGCTGCATTCCCAGGGGGAGCACCACAAGAATGAACGGTCCACATTTTGAATCTCAGAAAATTGTTTTCTTTGAGGCACATGTTATTGTGGAATCAGACATGGGTTTGAATCTCTATTTCACTATCTAGCTGAAAGAACTTGGGTGTGTTTTCTCCTTTCTCCTTCCCCTCTTCTTTGTTATAACTTCAGTTTTTTCATCCGTGTTGGGAGAGTCTGGCAACATGGGAGGCAAACTTTTTTCTTTCTCTGTGAGATGAATAATAACTATTTTGGAATAGAGTAGGTAATTTTGTAATTTTGCATAAGGAGCCCAGAAGACTCCAGGGAGAGAAAGGGCCAAGATTACTTACTGTCCACACCCCTACCCACAAATTCCAATTTTTCTATGATTCAAGTTAGCAAGTCTATCACAGTGGACCAGGGTTTCCTTGAGCAAGGCCCAGGGATGGGGATAGGTGATACGACTCCCAAAATAAAATAATGATGAGTATAGAAAGAGAGAACCACTGGGCAGCTCATGATCACTGGTTCAGGGAATCGAAGGGGAGCTTGCTTTAGTAAGATTTCTCTGTGAACCACTTGAAAGGGCTGCAAGGTTGAGCCTGAGCTGCTTTGGCTTGGAGTCTCAGTGACTGTACTTTGTACTAGGAGAGAGGAGGACAGATACCTTCTGCTCTTCCTTGACAGAGCTCAGGGATGTGGAGCATGGTGGTGGTAGAAGTACAACCATGGACAAAACAGGAACAATGCCCTCTAGCAGTGGAGAAGCCCTTGGTCTGCCCACTCTGTTCAATGGCCTCTCATTTTTGAGGCAGCACCAGGAGCACTGGTTTACTCTGGAGCAATGTGCTTCTGGTGTCAATTATGAGATTCCCCAGCCTTAATGTGGCTCTTCTGAGTTGTAGCTCCAGAGATATCAATAGGTCTGGACCTTTGAATATTTTAGATACTGGCCAGAAACCTTGAGCATATCAGGGAAGAGAGTCTGAGGGTGGGTGAAAAGGGACAGGAGGGGATTAATGTGCTGTAAGACCTGTGTCAAACTTACACAGGAAACCACAGTTACAAATGTAAAGCAGAACAAAAATACCAACTGAATCTGTTGTTGTGAAGACTAAATAAATATATATGTAAGGTGCCTCGCACAGTAGTTGGTCTACATTAGGAGCTCAACATTGTTTCCTTCCAATTCTCCTCTCATCTCTCTCTTCTGTCTTATGGGAGGAAAGCATTGGTTTGGGGGTCAGACAAATCTGATTTTTGAATTCTGACTTTTTATTTGTTAGCTGTGAACTTGGGCCCATCTTTTACCTTTCTGAGACTTGGTTTTGCCATTAGAAAAATGATTCAAAAATAATTATTTTACAAGTTTAGTAAAATTAAAGTAAAATTATAAAAACTGAATAAAATGATACTTCCATCCCTTTTCTAAATCTTTCTCGTATCTCCCCTTTACTACACACTCAACAAAAATCCATGGCCATTTTATAGTTCCAACTTCCAGGGGCATTCCTCTCTGCTTTTCCTGAGTGGCACTATCCTTGACAAGGATTTCTTTGGGACTGTCCATGTTTCCTAGACTGAATTTCCCCAAATCTCCCTGACTGAACATAAGGGGCCATACTCCCTTCCTTTATCCAGGAACAAAGTCACCTCCTGTAAATTTTGGAATGTGTCCATTTGAGACCTACTCTGCCTTTATGTTTATCACTCAACTTCTACCTTAGAGGAACTAGAGAGACCACAGGATTAAGCTTGAGGGTTTTGTTTTTGTTTTCTCTTGGATGGCAATGTATTATTATCTTCAGGGATGCTAAAACAATTAGGTATCCCACAAGGAGCATCCAAGTTCTCGGCGTATTCCACAGTCAGTATTTATTGGGTGACCAGGAGCTGAAGGGCTCCCTATGATCATAGTACTTAAACCTAAGGGCTTAGATTAGCCTCAGAGTTTACCTGGCCCCAACCCCTGCACTCAAGGGTTTCCTTGAACTGAGAGCAACTTCACTCCAGATTCTAGTGTCTCATAATGATATAAAATTCACTCAGACTTTTGAGTTCTCTATTTGAAACCCTTGAGTAGTTTTAGAGCTTTCCATAGCTACCCTACCAATGGACTAGATTTGTTATGTAGCATGTTATTGATACTAATGGGCATTCATCTTCTGCATTTTTTCTGGCTCCTGACCAAATGCAACTACCCTGAGATAGTACAGATTGCTGACTTATCCAGGCAGTTACTCCGTCTTTTATTTTGGTATTGATCTCAATGAAGAGTCTTCTAAGTATTCAAATGAAAAGTTGTGGTGAATGAAATGTGTGAGAATGACATTAGCATGACAGACACTGCCTTGCATTGTGAATAGATGATTTCATTATTTAGGCCTATTATCTCTGTACTTATTCAGAGCTCAAGTACTGAAAAGAACAATACACACACACACACACACACACACACACACACACACACACACACACACACACACACACACACAGAGAGAGAGAGAGAGAGAGAGAGAGAGAGAGAGGGAGACCAGGCAGCAGGAAACCTGTCCACTCTCCCCAGTCTTTTCTTTTTCTGACATTATGACTGAAAGAAGAGTGTCCTGTTGATACAAGGGACACATGCTTTGAGGTCAGTCCCATTTTCGGGATGTTCTGGATCTCTTATGTGTTAGTAATAGTGATCAGCTGAAGGTTATTTAGGACCCCACAAAGAGGACTTAATTAATCTGTAGTTTTTAACTCTCCAAAGGGGAATTGGAATAATAATACCCAAATGACGTTGATGAATAGATCGTTATCACCTGGAAGAGAAGTTCCAGGTGGTACCGTGCGATTTTGTCCTTTGCCTGGATCTCAGGAAAATAAATAGGGACACATTGGATAAGATAATCAGGAATCAAAAAGGTACTGAGAGAAGGAGTGATGAGCCAGGTTTCACAGGATTAAAGGAGATGGTGATAAATGTAAAAATCTGTGCTTGGGTTCAAGAACCTGATTATAAGGGGATTCAGACAGGCATGTCTTAGCAATGTCATGTGTGGGAAAGTCTTGTGTGTCAAAGGATGACAATGCGGCAGCCATGTAGAAAGTAGGTAAACAGAGGGGTTGGTCCTGATTTACTCGGAATTGGTCACAGGATGCCCGTGACACACATTACAAACCTGAAGAAGCAGGGAGACAACCAAGTTGAAGCATGCTCAGAAGAGAAGGATTAAGGTGGCGATAGGGCTTGAAATAAAGGAAACCAGGGGTTCTTGGACTGGGAAGAGAAGACTCATGGACATATTAGTGTTCCAGCCACGAGTCTGTTAATGTGAATGTTTAATTTGACTTGTTCTGCTTGGCTCCATGTGGTTGATGATGAAAAATGGATAGAGTGTCAAGGTGATAAATATTTAGTTTACTTTAAGAAAAGGTGTTTCATAACCGAAGAGCTAATGGGTGATCTGAGAGTTGGTAAATTTTCTGTTATCGGGGGGATTTACTCATAAGCTGAAAAATCAATTACAGTAGGGATTTAGGCATAGGAAGCATGATTGGACTAATAATCTCTAAGCTCCTATTGAAGCTGGAAATCCTGAATATATGATTCTAACACTTACTTGCCTAATTGAACATTTGTTTACTTGTGAAACATTTGAATCACCGTGACGAAGAAGGTCCATACCCAAATTTTCGCATATGAGATTTAAACATTGATCTGGGTAATTTTAGCCAAAGATTATTGGTAGTTTGGAACGTGTAATGGGATTGTATTTTACTGTGATGGTTCTGAGTTCCAATTCTGGTCCAGTCATTAGTGAACTCTGTAGAAGTGTGCTGGAACCAGCTCGCACCAGCTTGTGAGAGTTGACTGTGCGCATTTCCTCCCAAGTTTGTATTCAAAGACTTCATGTTGGCAGCTTGTAATTGGCCGTACTGGGAGTACTTACAGCATGGGAAGTGGAAAACACTACAAATCAGGGTTTTTTCTACTCTCTAGAAAGCTGGTTGTTAAACATTTACCAGTAGAACCATTAAAAATATATTTTTATGTGAACTCCAGTGTATGAAACAGATATACAAAGAATGAAGCTAGCGGAATGGGGCCATAAGCCATACCCACTTAGCTTTCCCTCTTGCCAGGGCATGTCCTTCCCCAATAAAAGGCTCTAAGGCTCCCCTGTGGCACCCTATAACTCCATGGGATTTTAAAACTTCCAGAAAAATAATCCTTTTTACTCACTCTATGACTGTATTCTTTTAACCATCATTTTAATTTTCCTAGATCTAGGAATACAGACATAAAGCAGCAGGGTTTCCTTCAGTTTTATAAGATTGTCTTTAAAATGCAGAGCCAAAGGGATCAGTTTGAGAACATTGGAAATCTGATTCCTATAAATACAAGAAGAAATGCACATAGGAAACAGTGAGTTTCCTAACTTTGTAAATGTTCTTAATGTAATTGTGGGTTTTCTCTTGTAGTGCAGGGCTAGCCCAATGTGTAGTCATAAGTTTATGTGTTGTAAACCTCAGACCTTTCCTTTAGCATATTACCTTTTTTTTCTTTGTTAGCTAGAAACTTGATACCTTGAGGGAATAAGATTTGGTGGAATATTGTAATGTGTGGAGGAGGGGATATGGAAAGGCAGTTTTAAATGATCCACAGACTTTTGGATGGGCTCCTAAAAACGGTGAGAGGGCATTAAAAGGATAACTCCCCAAGGGCAAACTTTGTCCACTTTTTTTTTTAACTGCATGGCTTGCTTCCCACAGTACCTGAAAATGTCCCTAGCAGGATCATTAGGATCATAGGATCATAGGCTGTTAGGCAACTGGAACATAAGTCTAGGAATCTAGAGTGATATGCTTGAGGTGACCCTGATGTTTCCAGAGTGTCCATACATCAGAAAATAGGAGCATGCATGGCATGATCTGCTGCAAAACTTATCAAGTCAAATCAACTTTATCACTGATTGTGGAATTCCTGTTCTCAAATGCTAAAGTGATATCATCTGCCCATATTTTGGTTTGAATATTTTCATCTGAATTTCTCTGGTGCTCTGAACTCTGATTTCTTTAATCTCACCCTTCCCATTTTCCCCAGAGTTACAGTGGGTTCATGGGTTTATTTTCCTTTCAAGGTCTTCTAATTCTATTGCCTCTTTCCTTGACTTTGTCCCCTGATTTCCCTTATATCAAGTTCTCATCTTCAGAGGGAGGAGCAGAGTCGTGGCTGGCTAGATTGTAGCCCTTATCTCTACCTACACTCCTTCCTGTTTCCTTCTCTTGCCAAGCTTCCCTCTTCTCTCTGCCTTTCAGTCCCTGAGCTGGCTTTGAACTCACAACCTTTTCTGCCACATGCTCCTCATGTTAAGCCCCTGTCCTAATCTGCTTTGCCATGGACTGTCTCCTTCCTCTGCCTAAATCCTTCCCTAGTGTCCTTGGTCTTCAACCTGCTATATTGTCTTCTGCCAGCTGGGGTTAGATCTCTATTTCTTGACTTATATTTGTGTCTTTTTCCATAAATTATCTAAAGGAGAGACTTTCTATATTTGCGCTGGAGCTATGCCACCTTTCAGATATTCAGCACACAACATAAGGTGAAGTATGATGCCACCTTAAGTCTCGTTACAGTTAAGAAGCATTGAATATTTTGGTTTCTTCTCAAATGCAGAGAAGAACAATTAAAGATTTTCCCAAATAATTAACAAAAATCAATTTAGTAAATATTATTCTCTTCTTAGAACACAGAAGTAGGGACCAACTGATTATATTGCTCCAACCCTCAGGGACAACCAAGTCAAACAAAGCTACTTTACCATACAATATAATTTTTAATGAGCTTTGGAAGACAGATAATTTTTGATCAAACCTGTAATAACTCTGTGTTTATCAGGTTTAACTTTTTCAAATCTAATGATGTGACACCTAGTGTTAGTTTTGAGTACTGCTAAGTATTTCACATAAAGTGTATTAAGAGAGTTTCCATTATAAAAATTTCATTTAATTTCTTTATATACCTTGTAAGATTTATTCAGGTTATGATATAGTCTCAGGACAGATATAGCTTACTCTTTGGTATTCAAATTGCAGAATAGGATTTGAAGTCAGAAGGCTGGGTTCTAGATGTGGAGCTGGCTAGCTCCTGTGTTCTTGTGCAAACTATTTTCCTCTTCAAGTCTGTCTGAATGCCCTCATTGGTGAAATGAGAATGATGAAATATCTTATTTATCTATAGGCCCTTTCAAACTCTAGTAGCCTGTGAGATATCTTTTTAAAGCATTGGATATGTATGCCAACTCCATTTTGAAGCTTGGTATATGTTCACCCAATAAACTGGCAAATAAAACAGTTGTTAGTTGGAGGAGTATTGTTATTCTTTTGCTTAAAAAAACTGATGTTACAAGTTTTAACAAAGAAGTAAAATCGGATTTTAATGATTTATATTAACACTGTCTAATAGAGCTTCTGTGATCATGAGAATGTTCTATATCTGCTTTGCTCAATACTTGGCACTTGAAATGTAGCTAGTGAGACTGAAGAACTAAATTTTAATTTTATTTAATGTAACTTTAATTTAAATTTAAATAGTCACATATAGCTAGTGGCTGACATCTTGGACAATACAGATTTATAGAGTGTAGGAAATATGGGAACTTCTTGATGAATTTGGGGTGGTATTCACCAGTATACTTAATTGGTGCTTTCTATGCTGATTGGCTATATGTTACTCTTGTTACTATATTTCACATTCACCACTCCCTTTTTTTTTTTCTTGCCAGAATTAACCATACAAGTGCTTTAGGATTGATTCCATAATTGTATCTTCCCTCATGGTTTCAGTTATGTAGGTCTGGTTTAATTGAATTAAGGTAAAGCAAAGATTTTTTTTTTTTTGGTTCACAAACAAGGATTAAAAGATGCAAAAATAGAGAACACTTTGTAGCACTTAGTAAGTGTGAATTTCAATGCCTAACCCCTACAGTTATTTTTCTAAGGTAAGTTTCTGCATTTGAGAGTTCAGGTTCAAAAAAAAAAAGCTTAGGAGTCCCATGAGCTATCGAAATATATACTTTTCTTCTTCTTATGGTGTCTACAAAGAAATAAACCCTTGACAATTTTTAAAAATGTTATTTAACTTAAATTTTAGCTTTCTTAAAATCTACTCTGAAAACACTCAAGGATTTTGAATAGAAACTTCATCCCATTTTATTCATTCCAAATTATTTATCATTAGGTATACTTTCTTTTGTGCTCTTGCAGTTAAAATTAAGCCCACTCAACTAACTCTTTCATTAGTGTATAATGTCTTGATTTCTATTATTGGCATCATAGAAGATACTTTAATTTAACCCCTATTGCCAGATAAACAACTCCAGCAACACACACACACATACCCATACACATAGACATACACATTACACATACATATTCACAAGCACATGTACATATACATTCCTACACACACACACATTTTTCTAAGATTTAAGATGACTGGGAGCAACTTACTATATTGTCATTGAAAGGACCTCTCTAACAAGGTACATATGCATAGGAGGATCTGGTCCAAAATAAGTAGAAAAATGACATGTGAATTATAAAAGTTGGTTGTAATATCTATAGTGAATTTTATCTTTTCCATACCTAAGCCTGCTCTACCCCAAATTTCTGCCTTACTATAAAGTTACTTTGCAAAAAAACCCACCTTGCCACTCCCATATGTATGTACTTTGAACATTTAAAAATGCAAAACTCTTCTATTTTTCTGCCATCCAATCAAAGGATAGCACGTATCTATCCTGAGTAACAACAGGTCAAAGCTCAACTAAGTGTATATTTTACAATATTATGAAAAATAACGTTTTCAATACTGATTACAGGGCACTAAAAAACCCTGGACTGCCTTCTGAAATGAAGGTTGAACTTTACTTATGAAAAACTCAGCATTGTGCATGTGATTTGAGTTCAATTTCTTTGAAAATGGTAAGCTTCTGTAAATTTATTAACTGTGTACACACTTATAATGTATGTTTTCAGAATGTGTGATTAGACAGAATGTCCTATTCTGCAATCATTTTAGAAAAAAAGAGAAGCTCCACATATCTACTTTTACTTTGCCACAGGAAGCATGATATGAGTTATCTCTTCTCTCTGCCATATCAAGTAACCACATTTTGAAAATCACTTTATTAGCTTGAACACAGCTATTCTATATTCAACAAAGTGGCAGATGAAAACCCCTTAGTAACAAGTATTTCCAGATGGAATATTGCTGTGACTGAATATTCTACTAATTTATTCCATTCAGTCATTTAGATACTTATCTTTATTATAAAAGTTAATAATATTTGTGACATATTTTTCTTTTACAGATCCTGCTTAAGTTATTAAATTCCCTGGTCCTAGAGCAGTTTAGCTAGCTTTCTATCATAAATGCACAGTAGATGGCAGTCTATGCACTAGAATTCACAGAACATCATCTTAAACCCTTACTGCAGCTTTTTAAAAATCTGCATTTTGGAAATTCTGTCGAAGTTTCACACAATGAGGTTGAAAGTCAACTTTAAGCTACCTCCTGATTCATTTTTGGCCTTCGAGAACCGTTATAAATGGAACATACATCTGCTTTTTTGTTTCATTTTGCTTGAAAACAATTTTGGCACAAAAAAACAGGAGAAATTATTAACTTAAAATGTCCAAAAACACTGAAATGATCAAGTCAATAAGCCAATTTTCTGTGAGTTTTCTTGATTTTTTAGAAAGCAGCAGACTAGAGGATGAGATTCCAGACCAAGACCTGTCCTTCTAAATGTGACTAGCAACATACAGTATGATACTTTGTTCTTCCGGAAAGTTTCCCCTGTGTGTTGAAGACACAATTCATGGGTAATTGTAGGAAGAGTTATTAATGTTCAGTACTGCAAATTGGCTAATATAGGGTTCCAATATGATTTATCAAAAGGGAAATTTGAAAAGAGAGAGAGAAAATTATAATGGAATGTTTTCTCCCAAGGGACAGGAGTTTCCAAGAGGGCCTTTGCCTTGGGGGCTGTTCTTGTCTACCTCAAAAGACTTTGGCAAGATAAAGAACCTATCCCAGTCCTCTGGAGAGCAGAGAGGAAGAATCACTATTTCTAGGAGTCAGTGCATTCAGAGCATCTATTGTGAGTTTGTCAGAAATAAGCAAGTATGAGGCTGGTGGGGGTGATGAGACGGCTGCTGCTGGTGGGTCAGAGGAAGGGTCAGAGGAGGGTCAAGGAGAAACCTTTCCTGGCCAAAGGATTAGGAAAGTACCGGGTGGCATCACTGACTCTGTGTGAAGCCAAGGGCTGAGTGGCCTGATGTAGAAGAGCATGTAGCAGAAAATCAGGGAAGGTGAGAGGAGGTGAATCAAGTGTAAGACTTCACACATGACGTTTGCTTGACTTTGAATGATCTTCTCCCCTCCACTTTTCATTGGCTGTCATCTTCTCAGTCTTATGTCTCAGCGTCACAGTCAATATTTCTTCAATAAATGAATGAATGGATGATCATGCAGAAAAAATTAACATTCTAATCCCAAGAGTTTGAAGGTATAGCAGAGACAGCAACTACAGCTTTCGTAGTGGTAGCAGGGGAGAGCTCTTCCATGGGAAGGGTAGCAAGCTCTCATCACCCTGAGAAAAGCCACAGAGATTCTATAAGGAGGCATGGAGGTCAGGTTGAGAGCTTAATAAGAGATCAAGGCAATTCTATGTGTGAGTATTTATCCAAAAGAATTGAAAGCAGGGTTTCGAAGAGATATTTGTACACCCGTGTTCATAGTAGCATTATTCACAATAGCCAAAACGGAAGTGATTCAAATGTCCGTTGACACATGAATGGATAAACAACATCTGGTGTGTACATACCAGAGACTATTATTCAGCCTTAAAAAGGAAGGAAATTCTGACACATGCTACAACATGGATGAACCTTGAGGACATTATACTAAGTGAAATAAGCCAGTCACGAAAAGACAAATACTGTATGATTCCACTTAGATGAGAAATCTAGAGTAGTCAAACTCATAGAAACAGAAAGTAGAACGGTGGTTGCCAGGGGCTGGGGGAGGGGGAAATGAGGAGTTGTTGCTTAATGGGTACATAATTCCAGTTTTCAAGATGAAAGTTTCTAGAGATTGGTAGCATGGCAATGTGAATATGCTTAACATTACTGAACTGTACAGTTGAAACTGGTGAAGAAGGTAATTTTTATATTATGTGTATTTTACCATAATTTTAAGAATGTTAAAAAGAAAAAAAAAAAAGAGGATGGTGCAAGGCAGAGTGCTTCAGCCAGCATCTGCATCTTTCTTTTCCTTGGGGCTGAGATAGTTCAGCCTTGTTGAAATCTTAGGGATTTAAGAATTTTAGCACAATACTCATGCCACCTATTCTCTAGTTGGGTCTTGACCTTATAATATTGCCTTCTTGAATTCCAGTTTTGTTAACTGGATTCTTGCTTTCCTTAAAGCACTGGCCTAATGTCTCTAGGGCTGGGGTCTGCCTTGTTCTTACAGCCCCTTCTCTTCTCAAACTTCATCCTTGTTCGGGAGTGGAGCCTAACCTTGAGACCCTGACTTCCTGCTAATTGATTTCCTTAAAGATAACTCTTGCCTGCATTGATTTCCCAGATGCTCCAACTAGGCTGACCAACCATCCAGGACAGCCCTGGACTGTCTCGATTTTAGCAATGCAATTCCCATACCCTGGGAAACTCCTCAGTTCTGAGCAAGCTGGGACAGTTGATCATCCTACGTGTAACTGTCCTCAGTCTGTTGGTGTGTTCTTCACTGTTGTCCGTCCAATGCCTGTCCAATAGCCCTTAGTGGAGGCAGGGGTGAGCCTGGCCAGAGTGCCAGCTGCACAGCCTAGAATTAGAGGCAGTGCCCAGAACCATACCTAAACTACCTTGATACTGAAGGACACTGAGGATGAGGAAAAGCTTAAGTATTTGGAAGGTACTGAAGTTCAAAACTAGGAAACCAATAAGAAGATATTTGGTGCTAAGAGCTAACATTTAAGAACTATGCTGAGGTTTAGACATGAATCAACTAATTTAATCCTGACAGCCTTATAATACACATACAGTATATATATAGACACTGTGATTATCACATTTTATAGATGAGAAAACTGAGACTTAGAGAGAATAGGTAATTGGTTTTGATGGACTTCTGACTCAGGGTATCTGATTTTTAACCGGTCGCCCAGGGAGCTTTAAAACAGACTGATACCCGGTTTCACACCTAAAGTCCTCATTTAATTAGTCTGGGATGAGAACTCAGTATTGGGATTTTTACAAACTCCCCAGGGAGTTTTAATATGATTCCAGGGTTTAGAACCACTGCACTAAAGCCTGATTTTTAAATAGCTACTTGATTCTGCCTTCTTAAAGTCAACGTTCAGAAGGTGGGCAGAGCTGGGGAAGTTGGATTGAGAGCAAGGATGGAGGCATGAGAAAAGGTTCTCAGCTGATCACCATGAACACAGTCACATGCTATTGTTTCCTTCTGTTGGCTACTGGTGATAGGTGAATCAGACAGGCTTAGACATAGGTGATCAGGACAAATGCCACTGGGGTATTTACTGCCTCTTGACCTCTTCCCCTGATGTCATATTTACTTATACACAGGCTGGATGCACCCGACTCTGTACCTGATCTTCACAACTGGGCTGGATCAAAATCAGGCCCTGGTCTCTTTCATAATTCCTGTCTTATAAAAGTTAGACTGACTTAAAGAGAAAAAAGACCCTCCTCTTTTCTCATCCAACTCCATACTTTTTGCCCTATGAAAAGAGACAGAACGAAGACCTAGATTTTGAGATTTTACTTGGAATGGTAAGAATTTACCATTTCCTTGGGGAAAATGTATTAGTTATACATGCCTAAATGAGTTATTTATAAGCCTGCATTCTGTTATCAGGTAGGTAATTCCTTTTGTTATTTTCCTAAAGAACTTCAACCAGGTACTATGAAAACAGAAATGGCCACACTCAACCATCCATTAATATTTTTTTAAGCAAGAACTAATTGAGTCTACCATGCTCCCCGTTCCACAAATACTGCTCACACACCTCTGGGTCAAAATTTGGTTTCCACCTGGAAACCAAATCTTGTATAATGGCCCCAGAACATGGTCCATCTATAATCACAAAAGCTGGGTCTTACAAAGACCCAACTTCATAGAAGTTGGCTAAGAGTCCAGTTTCTGTTGGTGGATGCAGGAGTTGCCAGAAACTTCATTCTGTCTTCAGATTCAAACTTAAAAAATATGCGGTTATTTCAGATTTCCAGTAACTTTCTGTTTCCTACAAAGTTAAAGTTTGAAGTGATATACTGTGGTGCTGGTAGAAACACAGGGATAGGTTCACTTTCTCTTGCTTGGCTTTCTTGGCCAGGACAGGGTTTTTGAAACAGCCTGCTGGAGTGCGGGTGGGGGGAACATCCCTGGCCATAGGACAGGGTGAAGCCCTGGGTAGTATTTGTGAGTGTGGCCTCATCAACACTGGCTCTGACCACTAAGTCAGGGATCAGCAAACTATGGCCACAGGCCAAATTCAGCCTGCCGCCTATTTTTTTCCCCATTAAAATAGAGTTTTATTGGAACACAGCCAATGTGTGGAATGGCAAAGTTGACTAGTTGTGACAAAGACCATATGTCCTGCAAAGCCTAAAAATATTTACTATCTGGCCCAGAAAAAGTTTGCCAACCCCTGCAGTAAGTTATTCACAGATTTAGAAGAGATTTGGTTGAAAAATATTCAGTTTGTCTATAACCTCTTTCGGGGGTCAAGACCAAACCAAAACAGGCCACCACTTGGCTTGAATGTGGCACCTCTGCAATTTGTAGTCAGCCTCTCAAAGGCTGTTGGCAGTGAGACACAATGCTGGTCTGTGGTCAGTACTAACAGTTTTTTGTTTTGCAAATACTCATTATTAAAATAGGCTTATGTTTTTCAGAAATCATTGGAAATTATAAACTAGTGTTTGGTGCAATTTGGATTTATGCTCTAGTGAAAAAAGAGCTTATTAGAGGCCTCCTGGAAAACTCCTAGGACTGTCATTATTTTATTCAGCCTATAAGGAATGCTCAACTGTTTCTTTTATTTTTTTTGAATTCTCTTGTCCCCTTGGGTCTTATTGTTCTCATATATTTTTTAAAACTAGTGAGTCAGAGCCTTGCTACAATGAGAAAAACGTTCGGTCTCACAGGCCTTTGCTAGCGTGAGAGATGGCGTTGAAGTGCAAAGATGTCACTGGACAAACTAAATATAGGCCAAGCAAGGCACTCCCAGGCCCATCGTTTCTCTGTAAACGGAGGCCTGCTACGTGTCATGAGCCTCCTCCCCCTTTCTTTGCCCTGTGCCTTTTGCACTGCTCTGAGGAATCTTTCTCCTCAGGGTAAGGCTGATGAAACGTTCCTAAATTCCCTGAGGACACACAAAACTGCGGGAGCTGCATGAATTCTTTTCTGGAGGAAACAAGCTGGTCCTGGTGACCAGGCACAGAGTCCGGAGCCTCAAGACACCCTGTTAGCACATGTTTTCTTCCCAGTTCTTAAACTAATTTGCTGTGCATCTGGATGGCAGCACTTAGCTGCTAAGTGTGGTGACACCATAGGGTGGAACTTTTCAATTCACTTCTTTGTATAAGTGAGTCCGGACTATGTAATTTACAGATTAAACAATGAGAATATGCATTTCTAAAAACATGCAGATACTAATGGGGTAAAGTCACTTGGGAGAGGGAGTGAACAGTGCTATATTTAGACCAAAAAGGGATTGTACAGCTGCTTTTAAACTTCCTCACTTGTCTGAGGCTGGTGGGCTTAAAGTCTTCTCAGTGGTCTACGTTGGAAGGTAGAATCCTAATTTCATGACCCTTCTTGTAATTGATTCCCCATATCTCTCAGCACAGAGCCTAGACCCCATCCTGGAGGAAGGGAGATACCCTAGCAGAGGGAGAATACAAATCCTTGCTTTGCTTCTGACTCACCGCATGACCATGGAAAATTCTGGTTACAAAACATGGAAGAGTGCAAGTATTTTCCCTTGAGAAACAACTCCTTGACAGTGTCTCCCAGCCATCTTACACACCCCATATGTCTAAAACTACCTCCTTGGGCAGTAAAGAAAGCTGGGACCTCCACAACTGCGAGGAAGAGGGGAGCAGGCTGCAGACAGCTGGGGTAACCAACTTGGCTGTGAGCCTAGCCTCTGTCATGGGGGGCTGTGTTGTTTAATGTAAGTGCAGCTGCTGTAACAGATAAACCCTGAAATTTTAGTAGCTCAGCTTTTATTCCTGTAAAAGCCCATTAGTGCTGGAGAGTGGGGTAGGGTAGGGGATGGCGCTTTCCTCCCCACAGTCTTTGGAGGACCCAAGCTGAGAGATGCTCTGTCGTTTCAACACGTGGTTTTCATAGATGCCCTTAGTCTAGACATCCAGCCAAAAGATGGAGGAACATATGGGAGGTTTTTATGGCTCAGACCTGGAAAGAGAGCACATAATTTCTTCCCAGATTTCAGTGCCAGATCTGAGTCACATGGCCACTGCAAGAAAGGCTGGGAAATTTGGTCTAGCTGTAGGTCCAGGAGGAAAGGGAAAAAAGTTTCTTGCACAAACTAGCCAGTCTCATGCACAAACTACGCCACCTGATGGAGAGGAGTCTCTAATGCTTTATCAGAGTCCATGGAATTAACCCTGGAGCTTACTAGGGCAAAGGTGCTGAATTTCTTCAGTTGGTTGGAGTTGAATATAGAATTACATACTCCCTTTTTCTCTTTCTTTGAATCTAGTTGACATTGTGGTTAAGTCACCAAGGTTTATTTCACTACAGATCTAAACCCATCTTGGTAATTACATTTATTTATCTGGCCAGACAACTTGACAGAGCCAGGAACTACCTTGTGAATCTGCAGCTGAATGAGTGATGAGAAAGTATGGAATTACCAGTCCCCTTGGTAGTCCTGTGGAATTGTTCCACACCTATGAATAACACCTCCCACAGGTGAGACATTCCCCTGCCTAGGATATGGAGATGCCTTGGATCTGTCCATCTTAGCTCAGTGAATCCAAGTGACCATGGAACTTCAGCAAATCCCCCTCCCTTCATGGTGGGAGGGTCCCAGTATCTGCATTTCAAGGTGCAAGGGTTTTTTTTTTTTTTTTTTTTGGTGGAAGGAGTGGAAACTTCTCTGCCTCACTCTGCCCAGCAGCAGGGCAGGCTAGAAGTGCCAAGGAATTAACACCTGTCACTTCCACCCCCCTGCCCCAGCAGCAGGCTTCAGCTGAATTGGAAATTGGATATAAATGCCTGCTGTCTTGCTCCTTGGGTGGGATAATTCTCTGGTGTGTACTGTACCATTTACCTGAGTTTTCCCATGTACATAAGCTGACCGTGGTAACTGACTCTTACAGCTGTCTTCACTTCTCTGTATCACTTTCCTAGCTCCCAACTGATGTTCCCTGCTCTTCTCAAATAAACCATTTGCAAGTGAATTCTTGTCTCAGTGTCTGCTTCTGGGAGAAAGCAAACTAAAGCTCTACTATTCCAGAAAATAGCCTGGGCTGCATGAGGGGGTTATTCTGACGCTTTAAAAATAATGTTTTCCCAGGCAGATATTTTGGGATCATGGTGGTATTTACTCCCAACCTTCCTCTCTAGCTAATTTTAGTAGGTACATGGCAGTTTCCCATTGGAACTATCTTTTATTTTATATGGGACCCAAAGAAAATTTATCTCCACATAAATTATGATAGTGGCTTAAAAGATTTTTTTGGTATTATCCTCAGTAAGAAATACGCTCTATATCGCAACTCACTACACACACACACCCACGCTCATGAAAGTGAAACAAGTCTTACTGAAGTCATTCTATTACCCTTGCTATCTGTGATCTACTCTGTTATTTCTATTCTACCCTATCTTATCCCATCCCATGCCATCCCATTCCAACCCATGCCTTCCTATGCCATCCCATCCCATCTCATCCTGTCCCATTCTATTCTGTTCTGTTCTATTTTCATTTAAGAATGAAAGCCATTAACCATTAAATCAGTTTTACAATTCTGTGATAGATCAGCACTCACAGTTTGAGAAACACTAGCTGAAGGAGACAGCTTTCAAAACAGATACTGGCATAACAGGATTCTTAAAGAAAGAAAGTTCAAGAAGAGGATTTGCAAAACTGTTATTCATTGTCCCTCAGGATAGCTGTGCAGTGACCTTTGTTGATAGAATCCACAATTTATTAACATCCTCTGTTCCTGGAAGAAAGAAAAAAATCACTACATTGCAGGTACCAGGATTCTCCATGTGGGGATTTTTGCAGGTATCCCCATTCCAGCGAGAACAAGCACTGTGGGGTTAAATGGAACAAATAGATGACTGGAAACCGGGAGGCTCTTGAAAGTTCAGAACAGCACTACGGGGCTTGCACTTGCTGTTAAGAATGGGTCCAGTGTTTTGGCTGGGAAAACCAGGAGCAGGGCGTACACAAGCTGTGTACTCATCATCATCTCACATATATGTGGTTATCAATAGCCAGCTCTGTGATTCACCAGAGACTTATTTGTATGGGAGACTTAGAGGAAAGACAGTGAAGGGAAACACTGAACTCTAAGGTTAAGCCCTATGACTGGGAAGAAGCAAGAGTTCAAATCTCTTAGCCATCCAGGAGAGAACTCTTCAGAAAGGAGAGCAGTACTATTGTAGTCTCTGAGTTACTTTATAATTCTTTAGCACTAGCAGAGGGATATGTGTATGTATGTTTAGAGTGGATAGTGGTGGATAGTTAACTTTTGAAATACTGGACTAAGGAATTTACACTCCGGGGGTAGTCAACTGGCATTGAAAAACCATAACCTGCAATCCTATTAAAACTTTATCTCCAATAAGTACAAGAAGGTTTGCTAGTTTGTGTAAGGGATACTAGAATGGTTTTTCGTTGGTGAAAGAGTGGTGATCAAGTTAAGTGGATTAGCTGGAAATGTTGTACATGCATTGCTGCCTTTGTATGAACATCAGGTAGGAAGAATCTAGGGAGAGCCTCATAGGGGCCTTCTTGGACAGGTCCTCATTCAGGTTTTGTTCAACAGCTTAACACAGGATCCTGTGGCTTGACTTCTGACCAGAAATTTAGCTGAATTCTTCACTAGGACACTGATGGCGTCTGCCTTGAGTTACCATTTTATACATACATAGTATTTCCTGGGACTTCATTGCACATGTCAGGTTATCTAGTTGTTTTGGGGCCTTCTTGTAATGAGTATTTGAACAGGTGGCTTCTTTGATCTGAAATGTGTTTTCAGTATAATATATCACTTGGTAATGGATTGTGGGGGAGGATAATTACAATTCTCACCCATAGCTACTGGAGGTGACCGATATCTGCCAGAATAACCTAAAACTCATGAGCAACCAAATTTGCTTGTCAGTTCCTTAGGTACACTCTCTTGATCTAAGAAAATTGTTTGAGGGTTGAAGAGAAACAGTGGTTTTTGAACACAGCCTAGTGAGTGTAACTGGGCTTGTTTCCAGCTCAGCCCTCACAGTTCTGTGGAAATAGAGGCTTTGACAAAGGGTGGGTCAAAAAGCCACCTCACTATGGCCTCTATAAAAAATGTGGAGTAGAAGGAAACCCTGCTTTGAGACACAGTAATAAAGTTGATAGCAGCATGATTTTTTCTTCAGAACACAGGATGTGAGTAATATTACATTTCTTTCCTTTTTCTAAATAAATTTAAAATGCTCCAAGCTCCCGTTTAGCCTGACTGGTAGAAACGTCAAACCTTGTCATGGTAGGGTCCTTTTTGGTGCCATGCGAATGCCCTGAGGGTCTCTTGTATTTGGTCTCCAAAGATCACACTGATGTAGCAGTCAGTGTTCAGATTTGTACCATTCCTCACGGCTGGGGGTTCTCCTGGGGGACTGGGGTCATTGCCAAGGCCAGGAGCTAGGTGCCCAGGGTCCCTCCTCTTTAGGAACTTTAAGATCCCTTCTGAGGTCCTGTCACATGTCGAGGCACTGCAAGACATCGGGAGAGGGACTCCAAGTGCTTGTGAAGTCTACACACAGCTGCTGTCTCCCTAATCTTGAAGGATACTGTCCAAATTGCCTTCCAGTCTTGCTTTTTCCATTTCTTTCGCTTCTGAGAGGAGCCCATATAATCATTCTTCAGGGGGGCCTTTAGAAACACAATGTGAAATCTCCTCCTTGGGGGAGTGGCTGGGAAAATAATATGCCAATACATTTTTTTTCTACGAACACAGATCCTATAACATAAACCTGTCATGCCAACAGCCACATCCAACAGTGTTGAGAGATGGGTGAGAGGAATAGCTGCAGAATTGTCACTTGAAGCCACCCAGTAAGCAGGGTGTGACCTTATGGGATAGGAAATGGCGGAGAAAAAACGGGATTCAATTTAAAGTGGAAGAAAGTAATTTGACCTTTTTGGAGGGCACATATATGTTTTTCCTGTGCAGGAAAGTACACATCCAATCATTTGCTAATAGCACAAGCACCATTACTATGGTAATCATTATTTTTAGATATTACTTAATTAAAAATAAGTAACTTTTAAAATAATAATCTACCTTTGTTTAACATTATATATTGTCACATTATAGCACTATATATATAGCATTATATATTGTCACACATGTGATCTTATTTGCTGTTCACCACATCCTGGAAAGTAGGCAAGGCAGATAAGATTCCCTCATTTTTAAAAATTAATTAATTAATTAATTAATTAATTTTTGGCTGTGTTGGGTCTTCGTTTTCTGTGCGAGGGCTTTCTCTAGTTGCAGCAAGCGGGGGCCACTCTTCATCGCAGTGCGCGGGCCTCTCAGTATCGTGGCCTCTCTTGTTGTGGAGCACAGGCTCCAGACACGCAGGCTCAGTAGTTGTGGCTCACGGGCCTACTTGCTCCGCGGCATGTGGGATCTTCCCAGACCAGAGCTCAAACCCGTGTCCCCTGCATTAACAGGCAGATTCTCAACCACTGCACCACCAGGGAAGCCCCAAGATTCCCTCATTTTGCAGATAAAAAAACTCAAGTGCTTTTTATGCTAACTGAGCTCCAAAGTATATCAGGCAGTAGGCAATTCAGTGGGATTAGAACCCAAGTAGATTGTTTTTCTACTTGACCACTCTGCCCTAAGCTATAAGACTGGGATTGAAAATATAGTTTGTAGATGACTTATTCTTAAGCAAATCAGTTACTTTTAAGTGTATCGTTCAAATTAGCCACAAAAGGCTTTCCTCACAATATCCAGAGAATGATCAAATTCACTCTTCCTTTAGATCACATATTTAATACCAACTCAGCCAAGTTAATGATTAGGTATTGAATGCTTCCAGTACTCTGCAGCTGATAGCTGTTTGGAGGGATGTGGTTTTAGGAAGCATTAGGTAGTCATTCATTCATTCAGAAACATTTGAATAGTAACTATGTGCCATGCATCATCTTAGACTCCAGTGCTGCTCTGTCCAACATAGTAACCATGAACCACAAGTGGTGACTTAAATTTAAATTAAATGAAATTAAATATAATTTAAAAATTCAGTTCCTAGTCACACTACCACATTTCAAATGCTCAATAGCTACATGTGGCTGGTGGTTTCTGTTGGACAGTGCAGATACAGATTTTTAGAGGAAGAAAGTTCCTTCAAGGCTTTCCATTTATTATACTGGAAATAGAGCATTTCTATACTTGAAGAAAGTTCTATTGTATAGCACTGCTCCACAGTGACAGAGATGTAAAGGGATCAGACTGGGCCCCTCCATTTTAAAAACATAATTATTGTATGCCTATAGCACAACAGAATACATCATGGTAAGTTCTGTAACAGAGTGTCAGTTCAGTTTAGCAGATATTTATTGTCAGTCCTTATGCTGACCTCTGTGGCCATACTGATGGCTAAAAATTGGTCTCTGCCCCCCAGTAGCTTACAGTTCAGTGGAGATAAGAAAAAAATGTCTCAAGGCCTCGAGGGCAGAGTGACTGTCTCTGCCTGGGAAAGTTACAGGAGGAAAACACAATTATGCCCATTTTTTTTCATCTTCTCTATCCATGAACATGCCTTGTTTCCTGAACAACACAGAAAATACTTTAATAACTATATTATGTAATAAGCAATTATTATAATTTTGCATTGGCATTCTCAAAGCACTGGGCTCCCTTTGCTCTGTTTTACAAATGAGCCTGGACCATAGGGTGGGAACCATGACAACTCCCAAATTCGCTTGGTGACATTATTCATAAGGCAGGCTATTAGACCTCATCCCAATGATGCTTCTCTTTGCACTCTGCTGCGTAAAGCTGGGAGAACCTTCCTCCCATCTCCTCCTCTACCCACCGTGGGTCAGGTGCAGAAGACATTTATGTTTAACATGGTTCCAAGGTTCTAAGGGTGGCCAGCAGTGATCTTTTATTGAAATTTCCGACAGTGGCTGTTTTGTGTCTCTTCTCCTTTTATCATGTGCCATTTAAATTTGTACAAATAATGAAATAGTTGTCCTTTAGAGTAAGATAAATCCTCATTTAATTTGAGGGTAGTGACTGAATATTAAATGTGTTTTCTGAGACTTTTATGAAAGAGACTCCTATTCACTGGCTGAATTATGGGCGGAAAAGTTCTCCATTGCCCTCTAGGGTTAGTGCCAAGGATTTAACCCTTAGGTTCTTTCCTGACTGGCATTAATATAACTCTGCAGAAGGAAGTTGCCCAGGAGTGAAAGCACAGCATTGTCGAGACACAAGTCCATTTCAAGCTGATTTATTCCCTTTAGTGAGCTGGGGTAGTTCCTTCTTCTAGTTGTGCCTGTGTTTCTGTCTTTACAATTGATACTGATTCAGCATTTGTTGCCCTTGCTGTATTTAGAAATCTTTGCAATCTTAATTGTTAAAGAGAGACCAGGCTGCCTAAGCTCTCAGAAAATCTGGATTTATTTCTTGCTCCACCAGTCACTCATTAAGTGACCCTAGGTAAGTCATTTATCCGTGTTGTTTTATTCTTTCCATATGTAAAATGAGGTTATGGGACACCTCCGTTCCTATCTCATGGGAATATAGAGGACACAGATGTGGAAGAGTTTGGAAGATTAGAGTTTTATGGATATTTAGATGGTAAGAGACATGTTTGCTGGTTTGCTGGCCATATCCCTATTTCTAATTAGCTTCCCTTCCTTCCATAACCCCTTGAATGGATAACCTTTCAAACCAGGTGACTCTGCTGCCATAGCTGTCACCGATAGGATTAGAATGGACAACAAATGTAGGAGAAGCCAGTCTATGATCTAGTCTGAGCCAGTCAGATGTCCCTCCTTTAGTGTGACTATAGAGACAAGAAATGGAAGTCGGACAATGATAGGTCCTTGAAGTAAAACGTCGGGTAGATTTTGGACATTTTGACTCAGTCCATATTGATAAGCACAAGAAGAAATATGGTTTATGAAGACAGGCAAGAGAATGGCTAGGATGTGTGTTTATATATATATATATATATATTATATATCTTTATTGGAATATAATTGATTTACAATGTTGTGTTAGTTTCTGCTGTACAACAAAGTGAATCAGCTATATGTATACATATATCCCCATATCTCCTCCCTCTTGAGCCTCCCTCCCACCCTCCCTATCCCACCCCTCCAGGTCGTCACAAAGCATCGAGTTTATCTCCTTGTGCTATGCAGCTGCTTCCCACTAGCCATCCATTTCACATTTGGTAGTGTATATATGTCAATGCTACTCTCTTACTTCGTCCCAGCTTCCCCTTCCCACCCTGTGTCCTCAAGTCTGTTCTCTACGTCTGCGTCTTTATTCCTGCCCTGCCACTAGGATCATCAGTACCGTTTTTTTAGATTCCATATATGTGTGTTAGCATATGGTACTTGTTTTTCTCTTTCTAACTTACTTCACTCTATATGACAGACTCCAGGTCCATCCACCTCATTACAAATAACTCAATTTTGTTCCTTTTTATGGCTGAGTAATTCTCCATTGTATATATGTGCCACATCTTCTTTATCCATTCGTCTGTCGATGGACATTTAGGTTGCTTCTATGTCCTGGCTATTGTAAATAGTGCTGCAATGAACATTGTGGTACATGTCTCTTTTTGAATTATGGTTTTCTCAGGGTATATGCCCTGTAGTGGGATTGCTGGGTCATATGGTAGTTCTACTTTTAGTTTTTTAAGGAACCTCCATACTGTTCTCCATAGTGGCTGTATCAATTTATATTCCCACCAATAGTGCAGGAGGGTTCCCTTTTCTCCACATCCTCTCCAGCATTTATTGTTTCTAGATTTTTTGATGGTGGCCATTCTGACTGGTGTGAGATGGTATCTCATTGTAGTTTTGATTTGCATTTCTCTAATGATTAATGATGTTGAGCATCTTTTCATGCGTTTGTTGGCAATCTGTATGTCTACTTTGGAGAAATGTCTATTTAGGTCTTCTGCCCCTTTTTGGATTGGGTTGTTTGTTCTTTTGATATTGAGCTGTATGAGCTGCTTGTAAATTTTGGAGATTAATCCTTTGTCAGTTGCTTCATTTGCAAATATTTTCTCCCATTCTGAGGGTTGTTTTTTTGTCTTGTTTATGGTTTCCTTTGCTGTGTAAAAGCTTTTAAGTTTCATTAGGTCCCATTTGTTTATTTTTTATTGTATTTCCGTTTCTCTAGGTGGTGGGTCAAAAAGGATCTTGCTGTGATTTATGTCATAGAGTGTTCTGCCTATGTTTTCCTCTAAGAGTTTGATAGTGTCTGGCCTTACATTTAGGTCTTTAATCCATTTTGAGTTTATTTTTGTGTGTGGTGTTAGGAAGTGTTCTAATTTCATTGTTTTACATGTAGCTGTCTGTTTTTCCCAACACCACTTATTGAAGAGGCTGTCTTTTCTCCATTGTATATTCTTGCCTCCTTTGTCAAAAATAAGGTGACCATATGTGTGTGGGTTTATCTCTAGGCTTTCTATCCTATTCCATTGATCTATATTTCTGTTTTTGTGCCAGAACCATACTGTCTTGATTACTGCAGCTTTGTAGTATAGTCTGAAGTCAGGGAGCCTGATTCCTCCAGCTCCATTTTTCTTTCTGAAGATTGGCTTTCTTTGGCTATTCGGGATCTTTTGTGTTTCCATACAAATTGTAAGATTTTTTGTTCTACTTCTGTGAAAAATGCCATTGGTAATTTGATAGGGATTGCATTGAATCTGTAGATTGCTTTGGGTAGTATGGTCATTTTCACAATGTTGATTCTTCCAATTGGATGTGTTAAGAAAAGCAGGTAAGTGACCCTGAGACACTGGAAAGAATGAGATAGGGTGATGGAGTGAAGGGCTGTTTGAAACTTTCTATTTCCCTTGAGGTTTGGCTCTGTTTTAGGCATTTTTACTTTTTAATTTGAACCACAGTCTCATGAGATAGGAGGCATTATGACTGCTGATTTAGGAGGACATAGTTATGTGACTTATCCAAGGTCACAGATTTGGTTTTGAAGTTGGTTGAGGATTTGATTACAGTTCCCTGCTTCTAACGTCAAAGTTTTTTTCTGCTACAGTATTTCTTATTATTTGCATTCATTATTGTTTGAGGTTGAAGGTGAAATAAGAAGAACTAAAGAAGTTGTTTTAGTCCAATGTAGATACTGAAGGCTGATATTTTATTTGTAAGTTGCCTGAGCAATATTTGATGTCATCCCATATATTTGTCCTAATGCCAAAACCTCACTGTTAAATTTGTTTCCTCCTCAGGAATATAAATGACACTCCTAGTTTTTTCCTGTTCATCCCACTCAAATTATTACTCATTTCTGTTAGATCTGGAGTATGAGAGTTTACAAGGCTACTGTATATTTATTCATGGTTTTGATAGATATTTTCTGAGTTTGGTCATCTCAGTTTAGCCTGGATTTCAAAAAAATATTATTAGGACATATTTGAGTGATAATCACAAAAGCAAGCACTAGCCTTTCATTTAAGATCTAAGTTGCTATAAAAGATGTATTTATTTCATCAAGGCAGTGGTTTTCAACTTTTCTTAGTGATGGAACTATTTAATCAAATAAAATATTATGCTGAAAATTAATATGAAAAGAAATTAAAATGGACCTTGTTGATGGTGAACCAAGATGGCGGAGTAGAAGGACGTGCTCTCACTCCCTCTTGCGAGAGCACCAGAATCGCAACTGGCTGCTGGACAATCATTGACAGGAAGACCCTGGACTTCACCAAGGAGGATACCCCACGTCCAAAGACAGAGGAGAAGCCACAGTGAGACGGTAGGAGGGGCGCAATCAGAGTAAAATCAAATCCCATAACTGCTGGGTGGGTGGCTCACAGACTGGCGAGCACTTATACCACAGAAGTCCACCCACTGGAGTGAAGGTTCTGAGCCCCACGTCAGGCTTCCCAACCTGGGGGTCCAGCTAAGGGAGGAGGAATTCCTAGAGAATCAGACTTTGAAGCCTAGTGGGAATTGAGTGCAGGACTTTGACAGGACTGGGAGAAACAGAGACCCCACTCTTGGAGGGCACACACAAAGTAATGTGTGCATCGGGACCCAGGGGAAGGAGCAGTGACCCTGGGGGAGACTGAACCAGACCTACCTGCTGGTGTTGGGGGGTCTCCTGCAGAGGCGAGTGGTGGCTCTGTTTCACCGTGGGGATAAGGACACTGGCAGCAGAGGTTCTGGGAAGTTTTCCTTGGCGTGAGCCCTCCCAGAGTCTGCCATTAACCCCACCAAAGAGCACGGGTAGGCTCCAGTGTTGGGTTGCCTCAGGCAAAACAACCAACAGGGAGGGAACCCAGCCCCACCCATCAACAGTCAAGTGGATTAAGGTTTTACTGAGCTCTGACCGCCACAGCAACAGTCAGCTCTACCCACCACCAGAGCCTCCCATCAAGCCTCTTAGATAGCCTCAACCACCAGAGGGCAGACAGCAGAAGCAAGAAAAACTACAATCCTGCAGCCTGTGGACCAAAAACCACAGTTACAGAAAGATAGAGAAGATGAAAAGGCAGAGGGCTATGTACCAGATGAAGGAACAAGAAAAAACCCCAGAAAAACAACTAAATGAAGTGGAGATAGGCAACCTTCCAGAAAAAGAATTCAGAATAATGATAGTGAAGATGATCCAGGACCTCGGAATAAGAATGGAGGCAAAGATTGAGAAGATGCAAGAAATGATTAACAAAGACCTAGAAGAATTAAAGAACAAACAAACAGAGATGACCAATACGATAACTGAAATGAAAACTACACTAGAAGGAATCAATAGCAGAATAACTGAGGCAGAAGAACGGATAAGTGACCTGGAAGACAGAATGGTGGAATTCACTGCTGCGGAACAGACTAAAGAAAAAAGAATGAAAAGAAATGAAGACAGCCTAAGAGACCTCTGGGACAACATTAAACGCAACAACATTCGCATTATAGGGGTCCCAGAAGGAGAAGAGAGAGAGAAAGGACCAGAGAAAATATTTGAAGAGATTATAGTCGAAAACTTCCCTAACATGGGAAAGGAAATAGCCACCCAAGTCCAGGAAGCGCAGAGAGTCCCATACAGAATAAACCCAAGGAGAAACAAGCCGAGACACATAGTAATCAAGGTGGCAAAAATTAAAGACAAAGAAAAATTATTGAAAGCAGCAAGGGAAAAACGACAAATAACATACAAGGGAACTCCCATAAGGTTAACAGCTGATTTCTCAGCAGAAACTCTGCAAGCCAGAAGGGAGTGGCATGATATACTTAAAGTGATGAAAGGGAAGAACCTACAACCAAGATTACTCTACCCGGCAAGGATCTCATTTAGATTTGATGGAGAAATCAAAAGCTTTACAGACAAGCAAAAGCTAAGAGAATTCAGCACCACCAAACCAGCTCTACAACAAATGCTAAAGGAACTTCTCTAAGTGGGAAACACAAGAGAAGAAAAGGACCTACAAAAACAAACCCAAAACAATTAAGAAAATGGTCATAGGAACATACATATCGATAATTACCTTAAACGTGAATGGATTAAATGCCCCAACCAAAAGACATAGACTGGCTGAATGGATACAAAAACAAGACCCATATATATGCTGTCTACAAGAGACCCACTTTAGACCTAGGGACACATACAGACTGAAAGTGAGGGGATGGAAAAAGATATTCCATGCAAATGGAAATCAAAAGAAAGCTGGAGTAGCTATACTCATATCAGATAAAATAGACTTTAAAATAAAGAATGTTACAAGAGGCAAGGAAGGACACTACATAATGATCCAGGGATCAATCCAAGAAGAAGATATAACAATTATAAATATATATGCACCCAACATAGGAGCACCTCAATACATAAGGCAACTGCTAACAGCTATAAAAGAGGAAATCGACAGTAACACAATAATAGTGGGGGACTTTAACACTTCACTTACACCAATGGACAGATCATCCAAAATGAAAATAGATAAGGAAACAGAAGCTTTAAATGACACAATAGACCAGATAGATTTAATTGATATATATAGGACATTCCATCCAAAAACAGCAGATTACACGTTCTTCTCAAGTGCGCACGGAACATTCTCCAGGATAGATCACATCTTGGGTCACAAATCAAGCCTCAGTAAATTTAAGAAAATTGAAATCATATCAAGCATCTTTTCTGACCACAACGCGATGAGATTAGAAATGAATTACAGGGAAAAAAACGTAAAAAAGACAAACACATGCAGGCTAAACAATACGTTACTAAATAACCAAGAGATCACTGAAGAAATCAAAGAGGAAATAAAAAAATACCTAGAGACAAATGACAATGAAAACACGACGACCCAAAACCTATGGGATGCAGCAAAAGCGGTTCTAAGAGGGAAGTTTATAGCTATACAAGCCTACCTAAAGAAACAAGAAAAATCTCAAGTAAACAATCTAACCTTACACCTAAAGAAACTAGAGAAAGAAGAACAAACAAAACCCAAAGTTAGCAGAAGGAAAGAAATCATAAAGATCAGAGCAGAAATAAATGAAATAGAAACAAAGAAAACAATAGCAAAGATCAATAAAACTAAAAGTTGGTTCTTTGAGAAGATAAACAAAATTGATAAGCCATTAGCCAGACTCATCAAGAAAAAGAGGGAGAGGACTCAAATCAATAAAATCAGAAATGAAAAAGGAGAAGTTACAACAGACACCGCTGAAATACAAAGCATCCTAAGAGACTACTACAAGCAACTTTATGCCAATAAAATGGACAACCTGGAAGAAATGGACAAATTCTTAGAAAGGTATAACCTTCCAAGACTGAATCAGGAAGAAACAGAAAATATGAACAGACCAATCACAAGTAATGAAATTGAAACTGTGATTAAAAATCTTCCAACAAACAAAAGTCCAGGACCAGATGGCTTCACAGGTGAATTCTATCAAACATTTAGAGAAGAGCTAACACCCATCCTTCTCAAACTCTTCCAAAAAATTGCAGAGGAAGGAACATTCCCAAACTCATTCTATGAGGCCACCATCACCCTGATACCAAAACCAGACAAAGACACTACAAAAAAAGAAAATTACAGACCAATATCACTGATGAATATAGATGCAAAAATCCTCAACAAAATACTAGCAAACAGAATCCAACAACACATTAAAAGGATCATACACCACGATCAAGTGGGATTTATCCCAGGGATGCAAGGATTCTTCAATATACGCAAATCAATCAATGTGATACACCATATTAAGAAACTGAAGAATAAAAACCATATGATCATCTCAATAGATGCAGAAAAAGCTTTTGACAAAATTCAACACCCATTTCTGATAAAAACTCTCCAGAAAGTGGGCATAGAGGGAACCTACCTCAACATAATAAAGGCCATATATGACAAACCCACAGCAAACATCATTCTCAATGGTGAAAAACTGAAAGCATTTCCTCTAAGATCAGGAACGAGACAAGGATGTCCACTCTCACCACTATTATTCAACATAGTTCTGGAAGTCCTAGCCACGGCAATCAGAGAAGAAAAAGAAATAAAAGGAATACAAATTGGAAAAGAAGAAGTAAAACTGTCACTGTTTGCGGATGACATGATACTATACATAGAGGATCCTAAAACTGCCACCAGAAAACTGCTAGAGCTAATTAATGAATATGGTAAAGTTGCAGGATACAAAATTAATGCACAGAAATCTCTTGCATTCCTATACACTAATGATGAAAAATCTGAAAGAGAAATTATGGAAACACTCCCATTTACCATTGCAACAAAGAGAATAAAATACCTAGGAATAAACCTACCTAGGGAGACAAAAGACCTGTATGCAGAAAACTATAAGACACTGATGAAAGAAATTAAAGATGATACCAACAGATGGAGAGATATACCATGTTCTTGGCTTGGAAGAATCAACATTGTGAAAATGAGTATACTACCCAAAGCAATCTACAGATTCAATGCAATCCCTATCAAATTACCAATGGCATTTTTTACGGAGCTAGAACAAATCATCTTAAAATTTGTATGGAGACACAAAAGACCCCGAATAGCCAAAGCAGTCTTGAGGCAAAAAAATGGAGCTGGAGGAATCAGACTCCCTGACTTCAGACTATACTACAAAGCTACAGTAATCAAGACAATATGGTACTGGCACAAAAACAGAAACATAGATCAATGGAACAGGATAGAAAGCCCAGAGATTAACCCACACACCTATGGTCAACTAATCTATGACAAAGGAGGCAAAGATATACAATGGAGAAAAGACAGTCTCTTCAATAAGTGGTGCTGGGAAAACTGGACAGCTACATGTAAAAGAATGAAATTAGAATACTCCCTAACACCATACACAAAAATAAACTCAAAATGGATTAGAGACCTAAATATAAGACTGGACACTATAAAACTCTTAGAGGAAAACATAGGAAGAACACTCTTTGACATAAATCACAGCAAGATCTTTTTTGATCCACCTCCTAGAGTAATGGAAATAAAAACAAAAATAAACAAGTGGGACCTAATGAAACTTTAAAGCTTTTGCATAGCAAAGGAAACCATAAACCAGATGAAAAGACAACCCTCAGAATGGGAGAAAATATTTGCAAGTGAATCATCGGACAAAGGATTAATTTCCAAAATATATAAACAGCTCATGCGGCTCAATATTAAAAAAAACAAACAACCCAATCCAAAAATGGGCAGAAGACCTAAATAGACATTTCTCCAAAGAAGACATCCAGATGGCCAAGAAGCACGTGAAAAGCTGCTCACCATCACTAATTATTAGAGAAATGCAAATCAAAACTACAATGAGTTATCACCTCACACCAGTTAGAATGGGCATCATCAGAAAATCTACAAACACCAAATGCTGCAGAGGGTGTGGAGAAAAGGGAACCCTCTTGCACTGTTGGTGGGAAAGTAAATTGATACAGCCACTATGGAGAACAGTATGGAGGTTCCTTAAAGAACTGAAAATAGAATTACCATATGACCCAGCTATCCCACTACTGGGCATATACCCAGAGAAAGCCATAATTCCAAAAGACACATGCACCCCAATGTTCACTGCAGCACTATTTACAATAGCCAGGTCATGGAAGCAACCTCAATGCCCATCAACAGACAAATAGATAAAGAAGTTGTGGGACATATATACAATGGAATATTACTCAGCCATAAAAAGGAACGAAATTGGGTCATTTGTAGATACGTGGATGGATCTGGAGACTGTCATACAGAGTGAAGTAAGTCAGAAAGAGAAAAACAAGTATCGTATATTAACGCATATATGTGGAACCTAGAAAATGGTACAGATAAACTGGTTTGCCAAGCAGAAATTGAGACAGAGAAGTAGAGAAAAAACATATGGACACCAAGAGGGGAAAGCGGCAGGAGGTGAGGCTTGTGGTGTGATGAATTGGGAGATTGGGATTGACATGTATACACTGATGTGTATAAAATGGATGACTAAGAAGGAAAAAAAAACATAAAAAAAATAAATAAATTGGTAGACTGAGTAAAGCAGATTGCCCTCTCTAATGTGGGTGTGCCCCATCCAATCAGTTGAAGGACTGAACAGAACAGAAAGACTGATCCTTTCCTGAGTAAGAGAGAATTCCTCCTGCCTGACTTCTTTTGAATTGGAACATTGGTTTTGTCCTGCCTTTGAACTCAAAGTGAAACATCAGCTTTTCCTGGGTCTCAGCCTGCCAGCTTTTGGTCTAGAACTACACCATCAGTTCTACTGAGTCTCCAGCTTGTTGACTTACCCTGCAGACCTTGAGACTTTTTAGCTTCCTTAACTTGTATGGACCAGTTTCTTACTCCTTGATCTCTCTCTCTCTTTCTCTATATGTAGTTTCCTAATATATTCATATATGTATATTTCATATTTGTATTTCCTATTGGTTCTGTTTCTGTGGAGCACCCTGACTAATACAGAAGTTCTTAATGTAAACTTAGCCAAGGCCAAAATAAATTATTTCTGAAGTGTGCATCTTAAGAAATTCCAGTTAAGAAATGGCAAAAATTCAAAGCAAACCCCCCTCCCTGAATGTATCATTTATCAAGGAGAAAGTTAATATCTATCACATAAAGTTGTTGGGAGCTCAAATTAGATGACATAAAACAAAACATTGAGTAAACTGCTAAACAAATATTTCTTATTAATTATAACTTTCACCTGAAGTAACTCATGAATGTTGATGGCCTTAGAAGAAAGAGCCCAACTAAATGACTTTGTAATAGTTGAAAAGTGGAAGACCACCACCCCCAAAAACATACTACAAATATGTACACACACCATGAATATGCTCATTACACACACACACACACACACACACACACCACAGAAGTCAACACATACAGACCTGATTTGAGGAAAAATAATAAAGCTGACAAACTGTTAAACATTTTTATTGTGCAGACTTATAACTTTACAGGACATGCAGGATAAAAAAGTGTAAAATATCAGTAAGCATATAAAATTTCAGCAATCTTTTGGACCAGCCCTTGATTTGTACAAGGGACTAAGCATCTATATAGAACAGACATGTCTTGGGATACACAGTTTACAGATTGAATCACAAAGCAATTTCCCAAGTGATTTTCCTCATATAAAGATAAAAAATATCTTTGCACTTAAAAATTATTCAGTATAGTACATTTTCAGTTATGTACACAGTTTAAAAGTAAAACTATGTCCATGCCAGTGTCTGTTTTAAATGCAAAAAACCTAAGTAGGTAACAGGTTGGCAATTAAGGTGTCAGGAAAACTGGAAGAGGCCAAAAAACAAACAAACAAACAAAAAAAAAACAAGCAGAATTCCAACAGGTGTATGGAAATAAAAATAAAAGCATAACTGAAGGTTAAAAATAAAGTCCCCCTGGGAAGAATCTTAATATGAGCAGGAGGAATAAAAAGCTTTTGGATGTACCAGGCAGCTTTCTGTATGACTCAGGTTTACAGGTAAAATTCCTCAGTTTGAGTTCAGAAGAATTTGAATTTATTCCAGCAAAATTACCTCAATCTTTTATTACTGCCTCCTCCCCCATCTTCTCTCTGAGCAAAGTGATGCTTGGATTAGGTCCAAAGCTCCTGGCAGGGGGAGGGGCCATGTGTCACAGCATTACAGACAGTTGCAAGTGCTTTACTTTGAAGGGGTCACATTTGCAACAACTCTGACAGTCTCACACAATGGCCTCCATTTTATGAGCCCTTCCCCGGAGGCCCACTGATCAGCTGAAAAGGGAACACAATGTTCAGCCACTAAACCACCCCAGTGATGGATTAGTTTGGAGTCAGGAAAGCGTGATTATTCTTGAAAATAAACGAAGCTGAATAGACATGCTGACCTCATTCAGCTGGTGAGAGACAGGGAAAGTTGGCTTCTACTCCTGCTAGCCCAGAGAGGGCTTGGCCCCATTTATCCACCTTAATTCGTTTAATGGGGCTGATGTGGACCATACTCGATATGGGTAAAGATGTTGTGTCATCAAGTGCAGACATGAACTTCATCTGATTCTGTATTTCAGAGTCAGAAACAAGTGTGAAGAACTAGGTAATGGATTTTTCTAATTTTGGTCTTCAGGGAGGCTGCTGACCTAATGAAAGTTGATGAGGTGGACCCTATTTGAAAAGGAAAACCTGAAGAACAGGAAGGCACTTAGGTGTCATCATCTATATAACAAATATTCAGGCATAGAAAGTATCACAGGTTAAAATTTCAAGAGAGTAAGGCATTAGTCGGATCACGTGCAGATTATATTTTCTAACTTGATAAAGATCACTAGATTCCACTGGATCATTAAGGTGAATGGCAGCAATTCACTAACAGTTCAGAGGGAAGAGTTGGTTGAAAACTGCCCACATACCTGTACACTCAATGGCAATAGCCTTGAATTCTTCCCTTACCATAAAATGATCAACATTTTAGAATAGGCAGTTGAGGTTGTTAGTTCTTTTTTTTCTTTTTTCCTCCTCAGTTCTTCATATTTCTCTCAAATTATCTTTCAACGATAGGTTCATATCTCAGCCAATAAAACAATGATCCAAATGTAAGGAAAATATTTTAAATGGGTTTTAAAAATTCATAACACCCCAAAAATAGAAGAAATAGCTCAGAAGAGACAAATAATAGTTATGAAAACTGAGTGATTTCTTTGCTCTGAACCAAGAAAATTCATTCATATATTGTTGCTAGCAACTTGAAACTTGAAATTGGCACCAAGAAAATTAAAAGGGAAAAAAAGAATCAGATATACTTCTATCCTTGAAATGTCATTTATATTTCTTTCTGCGTGTTGATGTGGATATTGCTGAATATTTTGCCAATAGACTCAAATAGCGGGTCACAGAAGGCGTGGACGTAGATGGAATAGACACGGCTGATGCACTGAATCTCAATCAAGAAACTCTTAATGCACGGTACAACTGCCCAGATGTGCAGAAAAGAGAGAATGGCAAAGTAAATGCCCCAGATGAGTGCCATTGGGATGCCAAAGAGGACAGACAGCAAACGGTAAAACCAGTACTTCGTCACAGTGAAGGTGGTGAAGCTGGCCTTCCAGATGCCATCGAAACTGTGTGTCCCTTCTGGTTCTGCAATCACATCTTCAAAATCAATCTAAAAGGAAGAAGTGACAGAACATGAGCATGAAATAGAAGAAAAAAAGAAAAAAAAACCCATTTCTGAGTATGCATAAATATATATTAGCTTTTATGTACAGGTTCTGTGTAAGATGCTAAAAGGCACCCAGCAGCATAAGCCTCGCTTGGAATTTGTAGGAAATTCAGAGATTTGGGCCTCACAAAAATCCCTAGGAGTGGCATCAAGGAGATTTTCTAACATGTCCTCCAGGTGCTTCTTTGCTGTGTGAAAGGTTGAAAACTGCTGCTCTGAGGGAAACTAAATGGATATGATAAAATTCCTGCCTTCAAGTAAAACCCAGCAACATGGATAAGTATACATGGCACTCAATAAAATGTAAATGACATGACCTAAGTTAATTGACTCCAAGACAACTACACACACAATGTTAAGGTGTAGTTAGTTCATAACTGATTATCAACTCTTCAAACACTCAACTGGTAGAATATCTTCAGGAAATTAGATCATTGTGAGCTCTGAGGATTCAAGAAGTCTTCATGGGGTGGTGGGACTTGAGCAGGGATTGGAAAATGGGGTATGATTTGGAAAGGAAGGAAGAAGGGATCTTGAAAATGCAGTGAGCAAGGCCCCAGGAACAAGGAAGGATGATACAGTGAGTGTCACAGTCAAATAGACCTGTGTGGCCACGGCTGGAAAGATGGGTTGAGGCCAGATTCAATTTTATTTTATATACAGTGGGGGTCTTTGAAGATGTTGGAGCAGAGGAATGCAGCCACAATCAATGCAGTCATTTATCAACATGAATTTGATATCAGTGTCCAGCCTGAGAAAAAAGGAAAAGAGACTCAAGGCAGAGAGATTCTTGCTGTATCCCAAGTTTGAGATGGTAGGGCCAAAACTGGAATAGGCCATGAAAAAGAAAAAAGAAAAGAATAAATAATGAATTTCAGGATGTTAAAGGAAGAATCCACAGGACTTAATTACTTCAAGGATAGGGAGAGAGAAAAGCCTAAGATGAGTTTTGAGCTTTGAGCTTTGAGCTTCAGGTTTTCCTGCTAGAGAGAGCAGAGGTGACATTAAAAGCAAGAAGAAAATTAGGAAGGCAGTTAAGAAAATGTTAAGAGAGAACTTAATTTTTGAATTGAACAAACAGCAAGGTTTTGAATAAGGACAGATGCAAACATCAGTGGTCCACACCTGTACTAGTCCCTTTTGGTGGCCACTAGGAAGTAATCAAATGAGTTTGCAGTCACGTAGCACTTAACAGTTACCAAGTGCTTCTACATGCGTTGTCTCCATGTGATCTGGGGTTTCAAACCAATCTGGGAAGGTAGGTTGTCATTTTACAAAAGAAGATACTTAGGTTTAGAGAGGTGAAGGTGACTTGCTAAAGTCAAACACAAAGCAATGGTGGGGACAGAATGCAAACTTGGCCCCTTTCCCAAATAGCATTCTCTCCCACAGTATGTGTTCACTTAAGCAATTAATTCCCAGGAGGTTTTATCCCTCTGGAAGGATTATATAGACTAAACTGAAGCATAGGGTAAAAAAATTACCAGCAAAAGAATAGGACAGAGCCAGCTTAACTGCTTGGTGGTGGCAGCTATATGAAGGGATCTAATGTAGTTTGAAATCCAAACAAGTTGATGACTGCTAGCAGCAATCCAGCTAATCTCAGGATTAGGGAACGAGGACTTGGGTGACTCCATGGAGCCTCTCAGTGCCAAGGAGCCACTTTTGATTCAACACAATAAAACCTCTTATGTAAAAAGTACATAATACTTACCAATAGTTAAGGTTTATTTTCTAGAACATTCTGTTTCTTGATCTGTTGTCCAATGTCCTTAAGAATATGTAATATATAAAAATGGTATGTCCACAATTATCTAAATGAAGTTAAGTAAATTTATTGTTGTTCTAATGTTTTCTTCATTTAGATCTAGACTCAGAAGTAAACATTTACTTGTGTGTTTTCAAAGGCTGTTCTAAATATGCGGCAAGTCAGATCAGTCCTTTAATGAAGTTTCTGTGCAGTTTACTTGTCTACTGTGGGGTTTTGCTTGGATAATGCATTTTCCTAGAGCTATTAAAAATAAAGCCCTGCTGTTTTCCTTCATTCAACTGAAAGGTACCCAAAGAATTTTATTTTTTAAAGATGACCTTATTTTGTAAGAGGATTTGGTGAAGTCAGAATGAATGCACTAGAGCAGGTGTTCTTAATCTGAGTCAAAGGATGGGCAGTGTTGGTCCATGAATGCCCTGAAGTGGGTGCATACATTTTGAGTGTACAATAGAAAAGGGTCCATTGCTTTTTATTAGAAAATAGTCTATTACCAAAGAAGGCTGGTAAGCACTTTATGGGAACAGAGGATTCCTATCTCTTTACAGAACAGAATTTAAGCACGTCTGCCTAGAGATTCTTTTCCAAGGGAATGGATAGTTACTGACATTTGTTGATTGACTATCATGATCAATCACTGTTCTCATTTAACTTACAGCAACTCTGTAATTTATTATTCCCATTTCATAGAAAAATGTAAGGTTTAATAAGTTGTCCAGGTAAATAAGAGGTGGATTTGAATTTCTAATCTGGTTTGAAAGATACCGACTCTTTCTTCAATACCATATTGCTTAAAAAAATATTTTTCAAATTTTCTCTAAGACGATTATAGTATTTCATAATTAAAAGGTACATTAACAAAAAAGAGTTTACTGAATTTAACCCTCTGGTAACTGTAAGAATTCCCACAGTGTGGTCTCTGAGGACCGTGTTACGATGAGGTCATACACATATATACACAATTGGTCCTTAGTGAAGATCTATGAACATATGCATGTGTGTAAGATTTCTCAATGATAAGTTAATTTTTCTAAACATAAATGCTTTTTTCAATGAACATTTTGGAAATTCTTAAGCTTTATTTTAACTTGCTTTGATTATTTCAAAGCAAGTTCAGTGCTTTTTTAGTGCTTTCCAGAAACTGCAGTGAGCATGATTTATTTATCCTCAAATATCCAGGTAAATTTAGAGCAGGTCTCCAGGGGTGGACAGCAACATGACAAAACTAACATGTTATATAAATATATTCAGTTAGTTGCTGCTTTAGTCTTAAAAACTTTAAGTGGCTTAAAATAATATTAAAAGTAGAGCCAATTAGATGCAGCTGAGAAAAAAAAATAAGGCAGGTTAAGGAAACACAATGAAGCCAGAAATAATGTTTAGTTTCTCTCCACCTCCATTTCTGCAGCAGTAATAGTAATAGGCTTTTGTGAAGAGATCATGAGAAAATTTATGCAAAGTGCTTAGCATGGGGATAGAGCATTGCAATACAGTAAATGCTTAATAAACGGCATTAAAAAATTACTTGCTCTGGGTGACTAAGCTTTTTAATTGCAATAAGAGAAACTATCAGCTGCAAAGTATATGGTGGCTGTGAATTCAAACCTCATCAATGCTTCAAAAGAACTAACTTCCATCTGTAATCATCTTTACCACAACCCTCTGAGATGCGTGCTCTTATTCTCATTTTACATATGAGGCTACTGTGGGAGGTTAAGAAATTACCCAAGGTCACAAGGATGATAAGTGGCAAAACTGGAACTTGTCCTACTCCAAGTTTGACCTTTTTTTGCTTATGTATCCCTAGGACTATAAGCTCTTCCAGTAGTCTTATTCGCTTAATTTTCAACCATATAGATATGCTTTCTAAAGCATTCACATTTTGATTATTAAAGGAATTACTCTTGTTAATGTTTCCATTTTAAGTTAGGACATCTAGTAACTAGGATGTTTTGCATTTTTGGTACTGATTGAATTTCCATGGCCCTGAACATTATGTTCTCACAATCCTGGGCACCTAGCCAAGGACTCTCTCTAATTGGCAGATAAGGAAACTGAGGCACGATTTAAATGGGCCAGACATTCTCAAGGTCCCAAGTGAATCAGTGGAAAGGCTGAAATTAGAACTGTAACTTCCTGATTCCCAGGCCTAGGTCCAGCCCTGCCCTCCACACAATATCCCTAGGAAGTTATATCTCACTCCCCGGGTCCCTTCTCTGCCTACCCCATTCATATCTCTAGGTCTCCTGTAAGTGTCTCATTGTCTTCTAAGACATAGACTTGAAATGTATCTCTGTGTGAGGTTAGGAGAAATGTCCTTTTCTCAACACTAATACAGACATTTCTGTACATTTATCTAGGGTGAAGAAAACTGGAGAGAATATTTTGAAAAATATCCTCATTGTACATTTTGATATGTATTCATAACGCACTGAACCCAACAAAGTTCTGTTAGTAATCAGTCATTCCATCTAAAGGTAGTTCACAATTCCATCAATCAAAGCGTAGTTGCTTTAGCAGATTCATAGGTATTTAAAGCTGAAGGGATCCTTAAAGAAAAGGAGTCCCATTTGAGATAGAGAAATCGATGGGCAAAGCTGTCAGATGACTGGATCAAGAATACTTTCCCACTTAATGGCAGGCACAGGATTGGAATTCAGACTTAGAAACTCTCCTAGGCTCTTCCACAGCTGTCTGCTGTCACCACACATCCTCAATCATCTGGATGCCACATTCCGTAGTCAATGTAAAAGGCAGCTAGACTTGTATGTGAATTTGAACATCATTGAATGAATGATGATGCCTGTTTCTGACAATCCCCAGTGTGCTCATCGTTCACATGCATCATTGGTTTGATTTATCCCTTATCAAAGCTGTCACTCTGGCATCCCATTCCCTCAGGGACATGCTCCTCTTATCCCTCTATAGGAGGGCAGGTCTTGCTCAGAGCAGAACTTTATCTGCTCACCTAGATTTGGAGCAGAACAGCAGTTAGAGATTTGCTTTTAAACAAACACAAAAACCAAGACATGCAGGTGCCATTTAGTTTCTTAGAATGGGATGCCTCAGATGAGGTTGAGCAGCTTCTCGAAGAACTGATTTTCTGTTCTGTAATCTATGGAACAAGTTGCGCCTCTGGTCCGAATCATTATGCAGACTGCAAGATCAAAGGCATAAATATGCTTCAGTGATATTTCTGTGTCTTAATAGATGCTTTATAAGGAGTCAACAGTTTATATAACTAGATTTTTATAAATGACATTAAATACTTTTGTGCAACATTGACTTATGATGCTATAATTTCAGAAACGTAAGTTAACAAAAATCTATCAGCAGATGTCAAGAAAAGCAATCTGTCTCATTGTGTTTTAATAATAGCTGGCTAATACAGTAAGTCTCAGAAGATTTCATCTTGTTAAATGTATGCAATGGAAATATTTAAAAAACGTTTTATATGTACACAGGATTAAAAAACCATGGGGTCATTCTTTGTCTCAAAATTTGGACATTTTACTTATGAATAAGGAATTTTCAAGAAGGAAACTTTAAGTATATTTGAGATTTAATAAGCAATGATGCTTGCCTCGTCTGTTTCTGTGGGAAAATATCTTTTTAGACTTTTGTGAAAATTGTGAAAAAATCACAAAATTGTGATTGTATTGGATATATGGAGCACATAAATAATAACAAACAATATGTTTACAGAAGACGTGTGTTGCCTGCTCTAAATCCACAGTCCCACTTCTCTGCCAAGTGAATCTTCGTTTATTCAGGTCTTGGAAATAATTCTTATATCTCAGAGTTAAGTTATAGTTGGTTTAGACTTGCCAGGGTAATCTTAGTATCCTTGGTGAGTGGTCAGTTTAGAGTAGACATGTGACCCAATTCTGGCCAATGAGATCTAAGTGGGAGAACTCTAGCCAACAGCCACTGAAAAACTGAGTCCTCAATCCAGCAGCCTGGGAGGAACTGAATCCTACCATTGGCCATGCGAGTGAGCTTGGAAATGGGTCTCCTCCTAGTCGGGCTTTGAGATGACTCCAGCCCTGACACCTGGACTGCAGCCTGTGAGAGGCCCTGAACCAGAACTTCTCAGCTAAGTCACACTTGGATTTCTGACACACTGTTAGATGATAAATATTTGTTGTTCTAAGCTACTAAATTTGGGGGTCATTGGTTATGCAGCTAGAGATGACTAAAACAAACCATCTTTATTTTGATGATTATGTTTTATTTTCTATTACATTGCTCTTTTTTCTGTTAGATAATTCAATTTTTAAGCTTATAGAAAAATGTATATAATGAATGTATATAAATATCTTGGAATTTGGTCCTGGAGCAAAGTCTAGAAATATATGAGAAGGAAATGCAGCATTTTCAACTTTCTACAATTCATATCAAACTGAATATTGGAAAAGTTTTAGGCAATTGATAGTGCTATCAGCACATATCCGTAAAGTGCTTGGCTTTCTACCCAGATATACACCAAAGACTAAGAGCCAGCTCCACCTAGAAGACGCATCACTGAATCTTGACTTCTGAATATAATGTCTTGAATGCACCAGCACAGGGGTAGTGTGGCAAAAGAATCAACTGGAGGGAGGATGCTTGTTAAAATGCAGATGCTCAGGCCCATTTCAGACTCAGATCACACTCTCTGGGTTGGGGCCTGGGGAATCTTATGCAAAAGACTGAACTAGCGAATGACACACCCATTTGGATTTAGTGACAACTTCTTTTTGTTGCCGATACTCTTCCCCCTCCATGCCTGGAAGCCCTAGTCTGCTTCCTGCTTCTTTCTGGAAACTCCTCATGTGCTGGCTGGCATCTGGAAGTTGATGGATAATGAATGAATGGAAATTCTACTGAAAAGCTTTTCCTAACTTAAACCTATAAATATTTATTATTGGACAAGGATGAATGACTACTGTTTATTATGAAAAACACAAAAACTGGCAATAGAAATCCTGATTTATTTTTCATGACTCTAAACCCAGTATAAACAAATGCATGTTTTAAAAATCAATTACGTACTTCTGAAATCCTAACACATGAACCAAACCCACACATACAGAAGGAGGGTTGAGACTAATTTCAAACTCCCCTCAGTGTTCTCTCACATATTTCCAACATGTTGAACAGCCTTTGAAGTCAGTGGAATAAATGTTGTCCATGAGTGTGTGGGTGTAGAGAGGGCTGAGAACTAGCACAATTAAATGTTACCAGAACACAGGAGCTTTGCTCTAATGCCTATGTGTTTTCTCAGGGGCAAGGGCAAAATACCCATTTGTTTACTGGGCTGAACTAGCACCACTGCAGGAAAAAAGCTGCAGTGTTCTTGCAGCCCCGACTGAAAAGAGGAGGCCTGGACTGTATCCTTAATCCTCGTGATTGCTTGGATTTCCAGATGATCCACACACAGTCCTAGGAAAAATGTAAACCTGGGGTGGGAACATTGAAGTGTTCTTGGGCTGCTTTGGGGCGGCAGGTGCTAGGCAACTTCACCTTGTGGGAGAGCACAGGATTGCCTGAAGGGAGAGGGCTGCGTTACTAACCAGGGTTTCAAGCTGGAAGAGGACAGAAAGGTGGGTATATACCTACCTCTGTGAGTGAGAGAAGAGGGCTGGGTGTAGAATGAGGTGTGCAGAGGGGACCTGCAGTCCCTGGCCTGGGCCTCTAGCTGGGACCCTTGAGTGTCTCCCTTTGGACTGACCTCCCTGTTGTTGCTTCTCAGACATTATAGAGACCTCAGAATAATGATATTTTATACATATAGTGTCCTGTTTCACTCATCTGCTTCTCTTCACAAACTTGTGAAGTTCTAGGTTATCTTCATAACAAGAATGGAAAATAGTCTTTTATTTCCCCAGTAAGGAAAGGTCACTTAATTAATAAATGAGTGGACCAAACCAGGACCTAGGGCAGGTCTGTATCTGTTGTACCCATCTTGGTATCCTCCACAATTCCTAGTAGTACTATGCACACATTAATTAGCAAATATTCCTTCAATATGTATAATATTTTAAAGGAGCTATAAATGTCCATTGAAAGAATGTAGGCATACATTAACTATCATATTATCTACTATGAATTCTTTTCTGATTTCACAAGTGCACTTTTATTAATCGATATTTTTGGTATCCCATTTTATTAAAAGAGATGTTCTTTTCACCATAGCTCTATAATACCACCATCTGATCAAAATGAAGCGTAGGGTTGGTTATCATTTAAGTTACTTGAACGGCATGGAAAGCCTACAGAGGAGGGGGCAATTCAAACTCAGATATCTTCAGCTTTAAGGAAGAATGATTTAGAAAATATTGATTAAAGCATGTTGTTGCTTGGTTGGGTTTTGCCTCAATGATCTGAATAACTACAATTGTGTAGATCTGGCCCCAAAGCAGGGGGCATGCACTGGAGTATGTTGAGGAGGGGAAGCAGGGGTAGAAGCAGAAGTAGCAGCCCAGCTCTTCGGGGGATCAGTAGAGCACACCAGTGGGGAAGAGATAGAGTGAGGAGAGTGAATTTGTTCTTTGGTGTCTCTAGTCTCCACTTTTCCTCATGTTTCCCTCTGTGTGTGTGTGTGTGTCCCCAGTGCAGGAGGCCTACATTGTAATTTGTACTTTAGAATGAATTTAGGTGACTATGTTCTTTTTCCTGGCAGGGGTATAGGGGGATGCACAGAGCAAGGCAGAGCATCATCTCCAACTGTCCTTTATTGTGTCATTAAGGGACTTAGGGTATGAGTGTGGCAGATATATTCTGAGGCAGGAGAGTTGTACAGAGGTTTTGGAAAACAATGACATACATTATAGAGTACTATATGCCTCAGTTGGTTCATCACATCCTGTATGTGAGGACCTTCAAGGCAGGTGTTATTTCCCCCATTTTACAGACCAGGAGCCTGAGTCTGAGGGAGGTTGTAATCAGTGACTGAACCAAACTCAGGACTTAGGTCTCTTGGATCCTCCATCACACAACTCTCTTTAACCCCACACCAGTCCTTATTCTGCTTATGAAGCCCTGCTCAATCAGAGTCACGTAGGAATTTCTGAATCCACATGCTCTGGTTGCTCTCCCTTGCCTGCAACCATGCTTCCCATCCAAACTAACAGAAAATGCTGCCCTGACTCAGCATAACCATTTCTACCGGGACAGGGCATGTGAATCCAAGCCAGAGGATGTGGCTGGCCTCCTTCTGCTGTCAAACCTCCATGCTCAGCATTACCCTCACTCTCCAGCAACCAAGCTCTTCTCTGGTCAGGACCCCCTGAGTCATTGACCATTGGTTACGAGGGTCCCCATTGCCTTGTCACCTCTCTGTGGCTTTTTCTGGTTTACCATAACATTGTACCTTTCCCTATTCCATTCCTGTAGGGCCAGTGGTTCTCAAACATTAGTCCACTCATTTCTTTGTTAAAATGCAGATTTCTGGGCACTGAGATTCTGAATCGGTTGTGTCTGAGAGTAGGGTCCTGGTGTCTGTACCTCCTCCCTCATTTTGATGCAAGTGGTTATAGGTAAGACACTTCGAGAAAAAAAAAACAACAACTGTCTTAGGCTGTCTTAGCTCTCTGCTAGGTGAGAGGATCTGAAAAATCTAACACTCAGATCTGAGTGGGCATGATATTTAGTTACTGTGTTGCTCTCTACTGTTCAAAGGCAATATGGTACCCTGCTTGATAGCATGAGGGCTGCTTTGAGTCTCAGCTTTGCTAAGCTACTAAACCTCCCTGTGCCTTAGTTTCTTATCTGTAAATTGTGGGTATAACGGTACATACTTCATAAGATTATTCTGTGTATTAAATGACTTAACTTATGCAAAATATTTGGGACAGTGCCAGGGGCAATGGTCAATACTACATCAGGAGCTTCTGGCCCAGGCACCCAAACCAGGAGAAGTGGGGAAGTGTCAGGGATTTCAGTAACAGTGTTGGGAGGATGGAGGAGCTATTTTGGAACAGGAGAACCTCTTGGCATTCCTGAAATCATTTTGTTCAGGTGGGTGCTTATTTTGCATTCTGCCATTAAGCAAATAAGAAGGGTTAGCTCATCTCTTGCATGTGCATTAGCCTTCTGGAGTTTATTATAAACATGAGGCATACATGCCCTGTGGGAGAAGATGCTCCAGCTGACTGAGTGACTGGATGTGTCTGAAAGTGGCAGCAACACCAAGTAGACAGGACTCTCTTTGCTTTAGATTAATTCCGTTTTGCCTTATTCTTCCTTGCCTTTTGCCTTTCACCTGAAGGCAACCACCAGGTTTCTCCATCTTTTGCTCTTCTTAGGAGGGAGTATTAATGATCCTTGGGTTTGTATTACACTTTGAAAATTTAAGTTAAATTTCCCTGCTCTGATAACAAAAATATACACTCCTCGTTTACATCCTGTTATGCATTGAATTGTGTTCCTCTCAAAAAGATATGATGAAGTCCTAATCCCCAGTACCTCAGAATGTGACCTTATTTGGAGACAGGGTCTTGTAGATATAATTAGGATGAGGTCACACTGGTGTAGAGTGGGCTCCCCATCTGAGATGGCTGGCATCCTTATAAGTAGATGGTAATGTGAAGACACAAGGAGAAGGCCATATGATTGATTTGAGTTATGCAGCTGTAAGCCAAGGAATGCCAAAGATTGCCAGAAAACCAGAAGCTAGGGAGAGACAAGGATGGATTCCCCTGCAGGTTTCAGAGGGAGCATGGCCCTGCTGACATTTTGATTTTGGACATCCAGACTCCAGAACCATGAGACTGTAAATTTCTATTGCTTTAAGCCACCTAGTTTGTGATACTTTTTAAGGCATCCCTTGGAAACGAATATACATCCTTTTGAAATTGCTGAAAACTGTCCTTGATGATGAGATGATTTGGGGGTTCCAGAGCATTTTCATACCTCCTTGAGTATGCTGTGCACTCTTTCTTCTGGGGATCCCAGTCAGGAACCTGAAACCACATTTGGTGTACCTGAGACCAATTGGCCGTGAGCCTTCTTCAGGAATCTGGAACTATCTCTCCTGTCCACATGGCCTCACATTTTCATTATTACAAAAAGCACCTAGTTTCAGGTGGCCTGGTACAAAGCAGGCTACATATCTTTTGATTCCTTTTTTTTTAATCTTCAGGCTTCTGGTATTGATTTGGTGGCACTTGTTGATGTTGAGTGTTACCAAACAAGTGACATGGAACAGTGAACAGTGTAAAAGTAGGCCAAGCAAGGACCAGTGATAGGAGCACTGAGACTAGAGCATTGAACTTGAACAGGGAGGAGCCATACCTTGGGGGCGCTTATGTTTGTCATCCTTGAGGAGAGATAACTGCAGCCCTTCAAAGTGTTGGAAGCTTACTTCTCAAATAGAAAGTCCTGTATTGTTTAATGCATGGAAATCTTATTTTATCCAAACATACAATGATAAGGATTCTCCAGAGGTCTCACTTGCTCACAAAATTCTGTGTTTACACTTGGGAGTTTGTTATTCTTTAAACTTCTGGGCATGTCATGGGAAAAATATGAATGATTACTGCACTAAAGAAAATAAAAGCTCTTTCCATTCTATCAAAGACATAAGAGACGGAAATGTCTTCACTGTTTTCAAGCTACCCATTGGTTCACATAGACATTTGTTTGAACCAGAGCTTTTTAAACACTCTTAACTTTTTTTCAGTTTCTACAACTCACTTCCTGATGGCAGAGGTTGTTTCCTACCATTCACTTAAGTCAAACTAGTGTTACTAATAGTTTTCGTCTTACCTCACTGCTTGAATATTTTTCCCTCCAGTGCTTTAAGTCTGTTTATTAAACAAATAGAAAATTAATGAAATAAATCTCTGTAGGTTTGAACATTGCTTGGCTAGTGAGGAAAAGGATTTACACTAGGGTCCTTGTAAGTTCTAAGCAAGGATAATCACAGCCCATTATGTGGCTCCCAAGACACAGCTCCCAAGCTCTACCACAGGGTTACTCCATCTGGGCACTTGTTGGCATTTTGGGCCAGATAATTCCTTGTTGTTAGGGTGAGGGTGCTGTCCTGGGAACTGTAGGGTGATTCGCAACATCTCTGTCCTCTACCCACCAGATACCAGTAGCACCTCCTAAATTGTGACAACTAAAAATGTCTCCAGACATTGCCAAGTGTCCCCTGGGAGGAGGAGCAAAAAATTATCCCTGGTTGCAAACTGGTGCTCTAGAAAATCAGAATACAATTTGATGAGACAGTACCTGAACTTTAGAAATATTTATAGCCTAGAATGCATGCATATTTATTGCAGGCACTTTTGGTTTACAGTACTGTGGCCTTGTGAGTTCATTCATTCCTTCATTCAGTAGTTATGAAATACCTACTTTTTGAGGATGGAATAAATGAACCGAGCAAACAGAGCCAGGATAGGGTCTATGAGCTGGCTACGGGTGTCACTGAAAAGGGGACAGTGCAAATAAAATAGACATGGCCTCTGGCTACTCAAGCTTACTTTTAAGGTAATAGAGGAAGTCACTTTCTTGCCCCTCCCCAAATCACTAACCTCTTGAATGTAGACCAGACCATTTTTTTCATCCAGCCTACCCCACACCCCACACTTATTTAATGGTTTGATTTTGTATGTGTGTGAGATTATTTCTGCTACTAGACTGTAAGCTCCCTGGAATGTAGTAGATACTAAATTAATATTTGTTGAATAAATGAATAAATTAGTGAATGCTTCAATTTATTAAGTTATATTTCTCTCTTTCTCCTATTTACAAGAGCACAAACATGATAAAATCTCCTTTAGGAAAGAAAGTTCTGAATGTGTTATTATCTGACCAGGGGCTAGTGATTGCATTTATTGATTGCATTCTGTTATTCTAACCCAGTCATAGTAATTTTGGTAAAAGAATGATCAAAAGGTGAGTAATGACAGGGAAGACAGATCTATTCAGTTTTTGTTTATCATGAAATTTGGGTTCATACCTACAGATTTAGGTTTAGATTTAAACCTGTAGCTTAGCTTAAGGGGGCTGATGAGCTCCCTGAGAATGTTCAGGGGGGCTGGAATTCAAACAACTTCATTTTTACTTTCAGATTCATACAGCTGGGGTGCTAAATGATGGGATTAAAAATCACATAGGGTCCTAAATTCTGAACTATATATGGGTCAGAGAGAAACAGACTCTTTATAGCTGGGTAATGGGAAAATATGATTCAAAGTAATAGTGCTTCTGTCCTGTAGTTCTTAGTCATCTGATCCTATTGCTCACAGATGGGCTGTTAAAAGAACTTCAGAAATGTGGCCATATGAACTAGGTGAATTTGATAACTGTCAGCACTCAGAAAGTCTGAGCATTTTCTATTTAGCTAGACCTTTTTAAGACCATTGCTCTAACTAAAGTTGCACATAATTATGCGCTTCTTTGTTATGTGAACTAAGAGAAACTGGCTGGTTACAAAAAAAATAAAAAAACAAAAATTACTGAAAGTTTGTAACCAACTTTGGAACTGATTTTCTGATCCATCTTTGAACACAAACAGCCAGTTTGGAGGCAAGGGCAATAAAAGGAAAGACCGCAGAGTTCTGAGCCCAAATGAGAAGGGGAAATGAACTCCAGCTCTTGATCTTCTTCAGGACCAAATATTTATTTGCAGTATATTTGCATTCAGCATGCCATCTGTTGATAGCTCAGTATTTCAGAGATGATTTAGTTAAGTCCCACAGCCTTAATATTAAGAGTAAGAATGACAATTGGTAAAATCTAGGAAGAAGGTAATAAAAATAGTATTGATGAGGGGGGTCCTCCACCGTTATCTCTGCATGGACTTTTACGCACGTTTACAGCGTTCCACACTTTTATGAATACTGGTTAACTGGAATCACAGAATTTTAGAAATAAAAGTGACTTAGCGATCTTCTAGTTCAGCTTATTGATTGTTAGATGAATAAACTGCTGTCCAAAGGGTCCAAGTGACTTTTCCAAGGCCCAAGGTAACACTTGAGGTCAGTGTCCAAGAGAGATCTGGAATTCAGGTTTCATCTGAGGCTCAGTTTCCCCATCTGCTCTGAGGAGTGATTGGCATCAGTAAAGCACTTCTCAGTGACTTCTCTCTTCTCTGTGCTAGGCCCTGGAGAAATGTGGGACACCTGCCATCCCTAGGTCCAGTGAAGCTTCCTGTGGGCTCTGCACCATTAGGAGAAAAGCCAGTGCATGTTGTCAGCTCCATTCCTAGTATGGCTGAACCATGAACCCAAGTGAAAAAGAGGGCTAGGGATGACGTTCTGACACTCTAACCTGCTAATCTTCCTCTTGGGGAGAATAGAAAGAATGAGCAAAGGAAAGGGAAAAACACCAGGACTGAATTACATAAGTGACATGAGATTTATCCCACATACAAAGTCTATCTTATGTAGTTGCTATAGCAGAGTTCCAGAAGCATTTTTTTTGTAATAGGAATTTGAGTGATAAATATCATATTCTAATAAAAATTCTAAGGACTCTGCAGGATGAGGACCTAGAGAAGTAATAATTTCCCCACTGTAGCCCTTACAGTACTGAAAGTTTTGTCATGATACACAGTTTTATTATTAAGAAATTCTGCGAGTCAAAACCAGGCTCAATTCCAGCTGTACATTAGCATCACCTGGGGAGCTTTCCAAAGAAAAAAGAATACATAGGCCTGGGCCCCATCCTAGACCAATTCAATCAGAATTTCTAGGGATGGAGAGGGTACAACAGTATTTTTAAATGTTCCCCAGATGATTTGCAGCTAGGGTAAAGGACCACTGGTCTAAAGTCACAAAACAGCCACCCTTTGCAGAAGCCACACTCTCTCATGAGTTTAAATCACAATAGGGATTTATACAAGCAGCAAAATTGTGTGACTGTGCAATGTGTAGGAGGGATTGGATGGGCAGGCTTGCCATAAAGATAATGTTTCATACTGACCTTTTGGTACATACAATGCATGCATTTTGCAGTATTCTACTTTCAGATGTTTACCACTTGCATTCTCAACCACTGTTAACACAATGCCACATCAACTCCTCTTTGCCCCCAAACAAACCAGGTATCCTGCAGGAATAGAGGAAAGTGTTCATACATATGCTTGTGCTTAATTATGAGACTGTGTCAGTATTCTTATACACCAAATTGTAACTGTAGAAGTAGAAGGATTTGCGAAGCTACATAGACAAGTAAGTAATTTAACACACTACTCTTACAAAACAACCTCTTGTGACACATTCCTGGGATTAACCACTCTTATTACTTGGCATTTCTTCTCCCATGTAACCTAACTTTTCTTTTTTTTTAAACTAACCCCTTCCTCCTTTTTCCTTGTCCTGAATGGTGATTGTGTCTGAGCAGTATTTTCCTTGTAAGTCTCCTAAGAACCTAGCAGTAACTAAAGGCAGTTGTCATCTTATGTTCACTTTCAACTCATCTAACAAACTGCCAGACAAAACAGTCCCTCCCCAGCCCTACCTGGGTGTTTCTCTTCATCTCTTATCTCTTTCCTTTTGTTCTTCCCTAGGATCTTTCCAGCATCTCTACCTCCCTCATAAGATCAAAACAGATCCTATATTTAATAAGTCTGACCAATAGCAAATAAAGTAGAGAATCTTGTCTGTGACATTGTTTTTTTTTTGGATTACATCCTCCTTTTGATTCCATTCATTGTGCTTCCTTTAAAATATCATTAAATTATTGAGATGTTTAATGTTCAGAAACAATTGATAGACTTAGTTTTGGTCCCCTATTGCTCAAGGGGTATGGAGCATGATGGATTCATTTAAGGGTGTGTTTACAATAGTGATTCTCACCCAGGAGATCTTGGTCCCTTAGGGGCTGTGGAATTATTACAAGGGGTTTCCATATCTGTTGTGTTTACCAAGCATCTTGATTTTCCACTTCACAAGCTCCCACAGAAATGACAACTCTCTCCTGATATTTTCTTATTTTTCATATATTTACCTATTTGTTTCCCACTTAATAGCTATACGTTTTATTCCTAGTCTTTTAACATTACCTTACTTTGTATTGGTTTTTATCTTATTTTTATGGGCTATTTGTAATTTGCCAAAAATCACTTTGATGTTATTTTTATTATATATGTTAATAAGGTCATTGTAATTGGTGTCATTTGTAAGTTGAGAGTCCTCTTTAACTTGTTCATTCCAGTCATTGATAAAGTATTAAATGTGCTAGGACTGTGGTCTTGGCTGTATATTAGATATCAGTCACACCTAAAATTCACATTACACATCATCACCCTTTTTTAATGGCAACTTTCTAGTCCTATCTATGCTTAACTGAATAATGACCCTGATTTCCTATACTTAGCTTACTGATGAGAAAACTATTTGGGGTCAAATTGACACGTCTTACTCTTATCCTTATTATGGTAAATCGACCTCCTATCACAGGAAATGATAGAAAGAAGCATATCTGGAAAAGGAGCTAACATTCATTTCACTTGGCCCAGACATCAATAATGAAACAAATGATGTCTGACCCCTTCTAGAAACATTTAAGTGTTTTGCTGGTTTTTTGTTTTTTTTGTTTTCTTCTGAGAACAGATCTGAGATCTCTGAGAGACCACCTATGCGGTACAAAGAAACTTCTATGCTGTTGAAATAGTGGATACCACATCCCAGCTAGTAAAATCTCAGATCTCTGTGTACTTAATATCTAGAAGTAATAAAGCGAAAGAGAAGGAAGAAGAGGCTTGGGTTTCTCAAAGCTGTTGTCTCCTTTAGGCTTTGAGAAAGGTTTTAGATTTTTCTTCAGGACTGTCTCTGGACCTAGTCATTCCTCTGATGTTTGCATTTGTCCAAAGATATATGGGGAGTCTGACAGGGAGTCCTTCTACCCCTCTCTTGGCAGGGGAGCTCTCATGTGGCCTGAGACCCAGCTCTCAGCCTTCATACTTCTGGCCCCAGGGGGCAGTGCCAAGCAGCAGCAATGGCATCTCTTGGCATTCTAGGAATCTGCCTGCCCTGCCTGCCAGATACTTAGGAGATTATCCTTATTCTGCAGGCCCTGGGAAGTCATCCAGGTGCCTCAGCCTGCTTATTGGAAGGCTCAGGAGAGATGTATCTGTGTCCTCTTCAAACTGGAGATTAAAAAATTCTAAATAATAAATTTATATACATATTAGAGCAAGTTTTCTCTTTACCTTAGTAAATAGAGTGAATGTTTTTGGATTTCTTTCTTAATTATTTGGATATGTTTTTCCTTATAAGGCTTTAAATGTGGCCACTGTAGAGAAAAGGAGCAAAGGAATACACTCAATGACATAATCCTACTGTCTTTTAGCTCACTGAAGACATTCAATTACTTAAAAAAGAAATTTCAGATTCTTTTCAGCAGATTCAATTTGGCATCCATTTTCTTTCTTTCTTTTTTTTTTTTTTACTAAAGTACATGCAAATTTTTATTTAATTGGTCTTTTTGCATGTCCACTTTTCCTCTAGACACGAAGTTTTGTTTTGTTTTTTTTTTAACATTTTTATGGGAGTATAATTGCTTTACAATGGTGTGTTAGTTTTTGCTTTATAACAAAGTGAATCAGTTATACATACACATATATCCCCATATCTCTTCCCTCTTGCATCTCCCTCCCTCCCACCCTCTCTATCCCACCCTTCTAGAGGGTCACAAAGCACTGAGCTGATCTCCCTGTGCTATGCAACTGCTTCCCACTAGCTATCTATTTTACATTTGGTAGTGTATATATGTCTATATATACACTACCAGTCTCTCACTTTGTCCCAGCTTACCGTTCCCCCTCCCTGTGTCCTCAAGTCCATTCTCTAGTAGGTCTGCGTCTTTATTCCCGTCTTGCCCCTAGGTTCTTCATGAGCATTTTTTTTTTTTTTAGGTTCCATATATATGTGTTAGCATACGGTATTTGTTTTTCTCTTTCTGACTTACTTTGCTCTGTATGACAGACTCTAGGTCCATCCACCTCACTACAAATAACTCAATTTTGTTTCTTTTTATGGCTGAGCAATACTCCATTGTATATGTGTGCCACATCTTCTTTATCAATTCATCTGTCAATGGACACTTAGGTTGCTTCCATGTCCTGGCTATTGTAAATAGAGCTGCAATGAACATTGTGGTACATGACTCTTTTTAAATTATGGTTTTCTCTGGGTATATGCCCAGTAGTGGGATTGCTGGGTCATATGGTAGTTCTATATTTAGTTTTTTAAGGAACCTCCATACTGTTCTCCATAGTGGCTGTATCAATTTACATTCCCACCACCAGTGCAAGAGGGTTCCCTTTTCTCCACACCCTCTCCAGCATTTATTGTTTGTAGATTTTTTGATGATGTTGGCATCCATTTTCTGACAGCAGACTCAGTGTGGGGCCCTGGGTGGGCACTGGGCAGCCACAGTCCTGGGGCCACCAGGGGCCACTGTTCTGTCCTGAAGGACTTGCACATGATGTGGGAAGAGAAGAGGGGAGAGAGGCATGGGGATAGAGAAGCAGAATGCTTAGAGGGCTTTGATACATGCTAAAATAGAAACAAAAACAGAATGTGGTGGGAGCCAAGAAAAGAGATGACCAGTTTTGATGAGGGCAGTCAGGGAAGGCTGACAGAGGCCCAGATATCTGAGGTGAGCCTTGGTGGATGGCTGTGGTTCTGTCAGGCAGGCTCTGGTGCACAAGGATGCATGGCAGGCTCCATGCATGGTGCAGAGTAAGTGCTTCCTAAATATTTGCTGAATGGCCTTTCTAGGGAGCACCCATCTGAGAATGACTCTCATTCCTACCTTTATAACTAGAATGATAGGCTTACCCAAAATATTTTGGTGAACTGGTGGTTATTAACCATTTTAGACAAACAATTTCTCTCCCTACTAAAAAGCCTGACACTTAAGAACAAGTGAGAAAGAGGGCTCTGTTGACCTAACCAAAATAATTGGCAATGAAATCCAATGAATGCAGTTGCATTTCCTTGACACGTTTTGGTATGCCCATTTCCAGCTATATATTATTATTGCTAATATAGAAAAAAAACCGTGAGCCATGATTGATGGAACATTTTAATTGTTCTTCTGAGAGATTAATGGTACGTTGTAAAAATGCACTGTTCCTTACTTCTGGTATTTGTTTTTGAGAACAAATATGTAGTTATTAAGGAGGAAGTCTCATAGAAACTACTTTCAGGATTAAATAGGCATTTCTCCCACTAGCATAAAACTAGGATTTTTCTCAATTGTTTCCTATTTTTACAAGGTATTGCTGTAACGGCACGAATATCTGTAGAAACTGAACAGGCAAATTGAGAACCTTAAATGAAGCTATTAGATGCAAAGTGCCTGTCAGGACCTGCTTCATTTTCTCACACCTAGCCCTCCCTGCACATCCAGGCAGGATCAGCTGCAGCCCAGGAGCTGTGGCCAACCTGGGCAGTCAGGGTGCTTTAAAGACTCAGGTAATTCAACACAAGCCAGCGTTGTAGCTTGTCTGGTCCTGAGTGTGTGTTCCACTTCTAATCACTGGGACACATCCCCACTTTGTACCCCACTTCTGTCTTTGGGATTTGACCCTCCCTGCCTTGTTGGGAGCTCACCCAGCTTGCATATTTCTTGAGGTGTGGGGTTTTATCTTGGTCTTTACGTTGGTCCTTCCTCCTCCTTTCCCAGCTCACCTACCAGGATCTAAAGTCTGACCTTAGAACTGTAGGCCTGTCACTCCCAAAACAGACCATGTCTGGAATCCCCCTGCCAAATGCTGCTCAGCCACTCTGAGAACACAGTCATGTCTTTCCTCACTATGGAGACACCACTGTCTGCTTGGATCATGATCTATTACAGAGAGGCACTGGAGCACAGTGGTTAAGAACCCTGGTCCTGGGGTCTAATTGTCTGGGTTCAAATTCTGAGTGTACCATTTCCTACCTATGAAATCCTGAGCAAATGGTCAGGTCTGAATTTCCTTATCTGCCAGATGAATATAACTGAAAATGATAGCACCTCCTCAAAGGGCCGTTGGAGGAGTAAGTAAAATAATCTGTGCCAGCAAGCTAGCCTGTAGAAAGTGCTGGAGGAAGGCTTCCATGTCCTGTTTCACTCCCACCTGCACATTTGGCATCCCTTGGTTTGCCCCGTTGCACTGAAGTTAGCCCTTTCTGTTAGCAGAGGTCATATCTCATCAGGTCACTTCCTGGCCTAAAAACACCTCTGTGGGTTGCTGTGGCCTACAAAGGGACAGGTGCTTTGGCTGGGCATAGAAGGTCATGCTGATCTGGCTCCTGCTTGTGTCCCTTGCTCTGGCTACACTGACCTGCCACTGGTGCCCAGAACGTGTTAGGTGCCCTCAGGTCTCTGTACCTTTGCCCCTGCTGCTCCCTCTGCTGGCATCCCTTTCCTGCCACACATGCCTGGTGCTCAGCTTTGGAGATTGTTGAGAACCCTCTGCTTTGTGCCCAACTATAGCGCATCCCTAAGTTACAGTGACCTTACTCAGATTTGTTTATATATTTGCTTTCCTGATAAACTCTTCGGGGCAGGAGCTGAGAGTTAATACTCAGTCAATGCCTGAACCTGATCGTGTCATCAGACATGACAGCACCGTGCAAAGCAATGGATGTGGGAGGCTCCTGGAGTTGGCACGTGCAAAGCCCAGTCCAGCACAGAGCGGGTGGCAGGGCAGGGAGAAGGGGCCTTGTTGTCCTTTCTTTGTCTTTGCTTCTTTTCCTCCCAGTTTCCTACTTTCTCACTACTTGGGTTCAGAAATCAGAATCTTTTTCAGTTCTTCATTATAAATGAGAAACCGTAATTGTGTTTGATGCCTACATCAGTGAGATGACCCGGTGTAATCTCTAGATGCAATTTATCTTTTTACATAGAATCTATCAATGTCCATTTGTATTATAATGTCCTTGCTGGGCTCAAGAAAGGTTTAAATACTGAATGTACCTTTTAAAATTTTCACTTTTAAATTGCTATGAAATAATATGTTAAGCACATACATACACCATCAAAACTTATTTAAGCCTTCTCAAAATTAAAAATGCCTGGCTCTTAATTCCCTAAATAACTAACAGTGGCTAAAGGGAAGCTTAGTTGTGTCTTTAGGAATATGTACCTCCCCTGCTATGAAATAATGACCAACAAGAGACATCTTCTCAAGGTTTAATAAAGAAAACAAAATGTATTTTATATCTAAAGCATCAGCATAGGAGAGGCAGGAAATATGTATTCTGTGCAGGTGTAAATCTGTTCTACCAATTAAATTCCCTTGGTAGTTGCTCAGTACATGGATCATGCAGATTTCCTTTAAGACAAAATTAAAAGCACTTCCCCACTCTAAACAATGGCTCATGTGAAAGCATGCCATTTTACGTTTCCTGGACTAACTGAAAAAAATTAAAACTATTTTAAACATTTTAATCTTTGATTGAGTAGTTGACAAAATATGTGATGGAAGGATGTCAGTTTCATTAACCCTGTGTTGCAGGGAAAGAAACTAAGGTCTGAGGGTAGAGTAGATTGGCACTTAAGAGCAACTCCTCCAAGTTATAGTACAGCTTGGTGGCCAATGAAGGATAGGAGAGAGGTGACACTGGAGACTGGAGAGGAAAGAAAAGCATGACATTCTTAAATGGAAATTTTGCCCATTTTGCTAAAAAAATAGTGCAAGTAGGGACTTCCAATGTATTTCAGGTACAGGAATCAGTGACAGGTCATTGCCAATTCATTCATGACCATATAATTTTTCTTCCAAACTGGGACAATTCTGAGAATGAAAGGGGCACTAGTAATAATTAATTATAATTAATAATTAAAAATAATTAATAGTTATTCAGGATAACTATTGACCATTATTAACTGGTCTGCATGGGACAACCTAGAACATATGGCCACCCCACCCCTAGGTCACTCTGAGGCTCTAAGCTTGCAGTTGGCTGTAAGCCCAAGTGGCCTCAAGGGATGGAGGACCACTGAGCAAGGCTGATTTGGGAACCCTCTATGGTGTTTCAGAACTCCTTGGCAGAGTTTAAACTGGACTAACCTTCAAGTGTTCTTCTGGCAGGAAGAACATCTAGAACTACATAGTGTGACTGAACTGTTTTCTTAGGGTAGAACCATTCAAGTGTATATCTTTAAGCCAACCTTGGGTACAATCATTTCTAAGCCTGACTTCACAATCTAGGGAGCATAGAGGCCCTAGATTAGGCCCCATCCCTAGATGCTCTAGTTTAGTAACTATGTAGTGGGCCCAGACATCTGTATTTTTAAAAATTCCTGTGATGATTCTGATGCCCAGGTGAATATGAGAGCCCTCTTGGGTTTGTAAAGAGGATATGAGGTTTTAAAAAGGTTGAAAATTTTAAATTTTCAATAGGAAGATTAAAAGTCAAGCACCAATATGGGAAGGGAGAATATTAGAGAAGAACTGAAATATTTTCTATGTTAATTATAATTTTTATAGGACCAAAAGAGGGGCAAATTGTTCAAAAAATATGTTCCTTTGGTGTTTTCCTAAATAAAAGTGGTACATTGGACTCTAAAAAAATATACATATATTACATATTTTATATATATATTATAAATATATGTTCCTTATTTTCCCCTAGCCTTACTTACTGGCTCAGGAACAATTCGAGGCATTATAGATGAGGCATGTTTTAAACTATGCCTCAAAGATTTTAAGATTTTACCATACAGTAGAATTTGGTAAAGGAATTTCAGCAAAAGTTTTCAAAGGAAACTGCAATGAAGAGAGACAAGGAAGACAGTCATAAACTCTTAGTGGGCAGTGCTCATATCTATCTTTGTTCCATATTGTAGTGCACGGCACATAATAATAGATTTATAATAATCATTTATTGAAAGGTGAATGGGTTTGGGAGGGGAATGCTATTATATGAGAATGACTCTCATTCTTTTCTTTATAGTTAGAGAAATTGAAGCATAGAAATGTAAAGTAGCTTGCTCAAAATATTTTTAAGGCTGGTGTTTATTAGCTTTGATTAAACAAGTTTGCTCTTTGTTTATAAGCTCCACTCTCAGGGACTGCTGAGGAAGAGAAATCTGTTGCCCTGACATCCTTCCCCCTCCTTCCTTGGTGTCCCACACTAATGGGACGAGACACTTTCTAGTTTGGCCCTTAGGTTGAAACCAGAACTGATCTGATTACTATGTGCATGCCTTTTCTTCATTTTTAAAGAAACAGAATTTTGTGTCTATATATTTAAGAATCATTACATTCAAGTTTTAAAAAAGAAAGTTAACAAAAGTCACAAAAATTTCTTTTCTTGGCACAGGACTCTTTCTACTCTGTCCAGGTGCCTCTGAACACCTGTGGTTAAGCATATTTCTAGGTGCTAAGGGCTACCTTTTTAGAAAACTTCTTTTAACAGAAGTATAGCATGCAAATCTTTTTCTCCAGGGCCTTAGTGTATAGTAACTTAGATAATATATATAGGGTCCAGAGAGTGGAAGAAGAGTGTGTGTTTTTTGGCCTAAACCATCTTTGTATGAAAATAGCAGCCCGCTGCAAATCTGGCCAGGAGGATCATGAAAGGGCCCAGGAGCCCATAGCCCAGTGCACACAGCCCTATTCTTCTAGAGATCAGCTCACTCTGGATATTTCATCATAGAGAACAATAACTTACGGTTAAAAGTAGGGCAAACTAAAAAGCAGTTTAATTTAGAATATAAACGTATCTGTTATTTTATGAACTTGAGTGGGCAGGATGCATAAGCAGGTGGTTTTTGAAATTATTGGACTTTCCAGATGCTGCTTACTATTGCAGCTGTTCTTAGTTCAAACCCCTTTAAAAGGTAGCCAGCACTGCTGTCAATTGGAAGAATAACCCACATCATGAACTTTTTCATAATTCAAGAATATTTGGTGTATCTTATCTTAAATTTTAATAAATAATATGAAATTTTATTCAGTTAGAACCAAAGTTGAGCTAATTCTTCAGGGTTTTTTTGACCACAATTTGGAGGTGGAGAAAGAAAAAATGCTTTCTTTTAATAAGCATTTAAAATATATGTCACCGTTGACTGAATTTGAAAGTGTTTCAGATGGTTATGAATGAATAATGTCCCCCATTTTAATATTGTTATTTGCTCAGTGATGTGAGAATAATTTCCCACCACACATGACCATAGTGCTCTTTTACAAGCTGGGGATTCTGAATCCCATGCATGATCTCATGTGTGGCAGAGTATCAGTCACCATCTTGTGAGGCTATCTCCTAAACAAACAAATAAGCAAAACCAATACCAATTCCAACAGAAGAGACTATTAACATGGTGCTGAGTGCTTTGGGCCAGTCTGACCTTTTAAATTTTATGCTTTGATTATATTGAGCAAACATGAAATTTAAGATCTCTGTTATATTGATATTAATTACTAATTGCTCTAGAATGCTTTATAGTTGAAAGGGATCATGGCGGCATTAGGCCGTTATTTTGAAACCCAAACTGATTACCATGCGCATCCCTTTTCTGGACTGCTAAAGAAAATTTTGTATCCGTGTATATTTAAGAATCATTACATTCACATTTTAGAAAAGAAATTTACAAATGCGTATTTTTATTTTCAACAAAGATTTCCTCTCAGATGTACTGATTTGTCTCAGAGCTAGGCTCAGAATCATCTCAGCTCATTTCTCCTCTCATGACAATAATCCATGAAAATCACATAATCTTATCTATTCATGCCTTATGATATATTTCAAAATATCTGTTTTGGACACTAACCATGTGAAAACGTGGATAGAAATTTAAACTTTTTTAACCCTTAAGTTTCTCTTAATGTTAAAAAAAGGAATTGGAGGTTAACCTGGTAACCACTACATTCTCTTCCAATTCTAAAATTCTGTCATTTTGCGCCTATATGGTTTTATTCCCAGTGCCACCGCATACTGTTCTTCTCATTTCATGTCCAGACCATGATGCAATTACATCGTAACTGTTTGCTCCTCATCCAGACTGGCTACCTTTTATTACATCCTGTACCTTAACCAGTCATCTTCCAAAGAGCCCACCTTCATCATGTCATTCCAAGCTTGAAGTCTTCTTGGCTTCCCACTGCTGACATGATAAAGTTCAAACTTATCAGGAGTACTGGATTCAGGATTCTATCATCTGGCCACGATCAGTCGTTTCATCTCTATGACCTACCACTATGCCACATGAACTCTAATTTCAATCAAAATGGGCTGCTAAACCTTCCAGACTTATGCCCTGTGTGTGACATTCCCATCTCCATGCCTTGTCATTTAGAATGTCCTCCTGTACTTTTCTCAGCTATTTGCATTCCATCTGTTCATTATGACCCAACTCACATTGCACCTCCTTCATGCCCTTCTCCATTAAACTATCTATAATGCATCCTTCTCTCACCCTAATGCCCTATCCAAGTAGGGTCGCCCTAACACTTAATATCAGTACCATTCACTTTCAAAAAACCTTTATTGAGGAATAATTGACAAATATAATATTTAAAGTGTACAACATGATGACTTGATGTACATCCATATTGTAAATGATTACCAAGATCAAGATAATTAATATGATTCACTTTTAAATAAACTTTTTATTATGCAATATTCAATACTACTTACTTTTGATTTATTATAGTATATATTTGGTATATTTCCAAAATGATAATGAGAAACCTTACAATAGAGACCACATAAAAATCATGCCAGTTGAAAAAGAAAGTGAAAATTCAAACCTATATGTGAGAGAGAATAAGTAACATGGATTAATGAAACTTAAAAATCTAGTTATATGTTTCCTGGCAAATAAAAAAAGGACCAATTAGATAGCATTTGGAAGTGACTTACTGTTGTGATATTGTGTGTGTGTGTGTTTGTGTGTGTATGTATGTGTGTGTGTATTTTTAATCTGTACGCATCTTGTCTTCACTAACTCTAATCTTTGTGATTTCTAGGACTTATTTTAGGAATTACACTTTGTAGTACGTAGCACAGTGTCTTGTCTAGCATATGATGAGTTTAACAAATTGATGGCTAATGTGATATCAGAATCATAAATTTGAAGCCATTTTCTTTATTAGAAAATCAAAATAGTACATAATAAACATATGAATGAAATGTGAGCATAAGAAAACATAGAAATCTCAGAGGGAGAATGGACAGTCTGAAGGTATGACCATTTTAATTAGAAGAAATTTTAAAAAGCGTTCATAACTTACTCTTTTTCTCAATAAATGTCTATACAGACATCTCATAATATGGTGTAGCAAACCTTTAGTGAAATAAGAAACCAACTTTATTGGAACTAAATTGTTCAGTCTAATTTATGTCATTATTACTAGTGGAATAGGTGATAATACTCTACCTTCTTGAAGTATAAATTCAGAGCGCATCCATCTTCTGAGTTTTCTTCCCTGCCCTAAATAGCTGTTTTATGGGACTAAAAGGATACTGTGCAGATACACTATGCTGCTCCTCACACTGTAAATCAGTGTTTCATTTCTTCTCCATCTACAAGTTTCTAAACTTGGTATGGGGACATTTTTAATATATAGAGAATGAACACTTTAGTCCAATGCTGTCCAATAGTAATTTCCATGAAGGTGGAAGTGTTCTAAATCTGTGCTGTCCAATACGGTAGCTACTAGCCTTAAGTGTTGAGAACTCAAAATGTAGCTAGTGTGACCGAAGACTGTATTTTAAATTGTATTTAATGTTAATTACTTGGAATTTAAATGGAAATAGCCAAAAGTGGCTAGTGACTATAGAATCGGACAGAATTGGCAGCTTTTACAGAGCTGCTTGCTTTTAGAACAGACCTTTTCTTACCTGATTTGATAACTCTAACAGTAGATTCAGTTGGCCACTGTTTCTTTATTATCATGTGAAGTTTTAAGCTACCATGCATTAAGAGTGAAGCTTTGGGTGTCTTTATTATTTTAAGAAGTCTATGTAATCAAAAGTAAAATTTAGAGAAATTTATTATTTACTGTCTCGGTAACACGGAGAGGATCATCACTGTTTCTATCATTACATTTGTGCTTGGATTCAAAGAAAAAAAATTATAAAATAGGAGTCTCCATTGGGTGTAGGCCCCCTTTCCTGGCCCTACTGGCAGATGTACTCTTTGCGTCTCTCTTTGCAGGGCATTCTCTGAAGGCCTCTTTAAGCAAGACATCTGAGTAAGCGGGCCTACCAAATTCTTCTCGAGGTAGATTTTTCTGTCTGATTGTTTTGTTTTGCTCACAGTTCTATGAGCAAGTGGGTGGGGTTTGCTTTCTCTAGGCCAGCAGAAGCTTGTTCTAACTCTTCCTTTTAATTTCTTTAATATGAGGATCCCCACACTTGCTCTTTGAAATGCTATTTTGTAAACTATTTCCACTAAGTCTGTTATGCCTTTTTTCCATTTGTGTTGAAGTCTCTTTTCCCAGTGGGGCCTTTCTTTCTCAACTTAGTCATGCTATGTGTGGAGACCCACATCTACACTGCTGGCTTCTCTGACTCATCCTGGGAGGTTCACTTGCTTCAGGAATCCCACTCAACACTGCAGTGGAACACCAGGGAGGCTCTAATGAAGCTAGGCCCTTCTGAAATCTGCATCTTTTCCTGGCACTTTTCCTTCTTGTCCAAAGCTACGTGAGAAGGGAAACAAGCAAAAATGCCCTTTCCTCCTTTAAGGCAATGTTTTTAGTAAATAGTTTTTAGCAATTCTAATTTCTAGTTATAAGCTATTTTTGTTATTACTGCTGCTTTTAAATATTCCATAATCTGGCTAGTAGAAAAGCCTGCTAAAGCTCCAATTTTCCTGTTTCCTCCACCAGCAAGCCAAGAGAGTCAATTCTGACAGTTACATTTTCCTTCCAGTTACAGATTAAATTGTTCCCCTTTTTGAAATATATTATCCATAAATGTGAACAGTCTCTGAACTATGGCCCCTCCCATCCTGGATAGGAGGCTGGGTGGGTGGAAACTGCTCACCCACCCCATTGGCTGCTCTGGGGGTCTTCACACTTTAATCTTCCAGGCCAGGAATTTCCTTGGTCATCCCCCTTCCTGAAAGAAAACCCTCTGCCAAGGATGGCTCAGGCCTATGATTTCCCAATCAAGATGGGTTTAAGCAACAAATTCCTCTGATGAGATTTGTTCAAAGGGTCAAAGTTGAGTAACATAATCATAATCAAAAACTGACCACCCAGTCAGATCGAAGTTTAGCCAATACCCATTCAGTTAACCTATTTTTAATCTCACCAAGCACATCCTTAAAGTATAAAAAGGAACTCCAACCTGAACGTCCCATTAGCTCAGGGAAGGCTTACCCAAGCAGTCACTAAAGAAGCAACTTTCCACACCTAACTAGAGGTCTATAGGAGAAATCAAAAGGCACATATTATTTTGGTTGTGTAAATATGCATAGCTGTGTACAACAAGCGCCATGTTTTTCCAGTTAAATACCCTTCATATAAATATTAAATATTTGGTTCTATTCTGTATATATATACATATATATACACACACACACATATATATATTTCATCTTTAGTCAGAAGCATTTCTACCTACTTTGTTATTTTTAAGAAAATCACTTCAGGTTATCTTAATTTTAGATGAGGGAACCTGCTCACTTAGTATTCCGGTTGTCACCTTTGGCACAAGACCTTACCAAACGATCTCACTGCTTAATTCTATATACAGTGGAGCGCCACCCCTCACTTAGACTTTCAACCTGAAAACGGAAAAAGGGTGACCTGCAGCGCAAACATCTCACCCTCTCAAGGAGTGCGGGGCTGTCTCTTGCTGAGATCCAGAGGTTCATTTGCCAGGAGAAGGGTGCAGTTAAATGAACTCCTACAAAACTCAGGTTAGCTAAATTCCAGCTGAACTAACCGGCAGGAGCGGGGAGGGGAGGTGTAACATTTCTGACGACCGCGGGAGTTCCCGCACATCAAGCCCAGAAAATGGTGAGTGTGTGGCAAAGACAGGGAAAGATACACAGGCTGCTGGCCAAACAGAGGAGAGCTGTCCCGGCCCTCTCAGCGTCTTCTCGGGGCACATCCCTTCCTTGCTGGCCGCCTCACCTTACCTTGACCACGTCGTCGTTGAGATGCTTGGGGTCGCGGTTGACCAGGTCGATCTCCTTGGTGTGCGCGTCGTACACTTGCTTCTCGTTCATCTCTTCTGCCATGGCCTTGTTGTTGGGCTTGTAGATGTTGCCCTGTTCCCGGATGGGAACAGTGTAGAGATGTCCCTGCGGAGGGCGGACGGCCAGGAGGGGGAGGGTGGCACCGGCGGTGGGAAGAAAATTTCAAAAAGAAAAACCGGCGATCAGAAAAGGCAGCCTAGTAGCGCGGCAAACCTCGAGGCTCAAAATCGAACTAACCGCTTCGGAAGCGGTGGCTCCGCGCACAGTAAACTCCTTGGCGCCGCAAGCTTTTTAAGAGGATCGAGGAGAGGACACCACACCCCTCGGTACCAGGCAGGGAGCTCCTGCCTCCCCCGCCCGCCACCGCCAGGGGTCAGGGCAAACCCCGCCGTGCGGTCCGCCCCGGCCTCAGCCCTGCGCACGCCCTGCCCGCGGCACCCCGCGGAGACCCCCGCAGGGGAGAGGACCAGACTTCCGACTTTTCTCCAGCCCCTCTCTCCGCCACGCCACCCTCTACCTGAGCTCTTCACCTGTTTCCGTCCCTGGCCTCCATTTCCCTTCTCTCCATAATCCCTTCTGGCTTCATCCTTAAGACCCATTTGGAACCCCCCGACCCATGGAGTGTCCCCATTTTCGTTCCTTCCTAGCCGAGTATCCTTCGCACCTGCCCGCATCCCGCACCCTCCCTTTGCAGTCTCTGTTCCTGCGCAGCTCCCACCACTCCCTTGGTGCTCACAATCCCGCATCCCCCATCTTTGGGTAGAGACAAGTGTCAGACCCTCCTAAACTCTCTAGAACGGTATCTAACCTGCACAACCCCCCGACCCACCCTCAGGTCACTCCCAGGCTGCCGGCCGGTCGCCGAACGGCGGCTGAGTTTGGGAAAAAGAGGTCTCCACACCCAGGCGGAGACCGAGCGCCGGGAGGTGGTTGGAAGGGGGCGGGGGGGGGGGAGTGGTAGTTAGGGGGAGGGGAGGTCCGCTCCTCTCCAAACACGCCTGCCAGGCGCCGAGATGCAGGAAGAGTTCTTGAGGTGGCTCAAGAGCTTTGGAAAGTGCAAACAAGACGCGCGCTGTCGCCCCGGCCAGCCGGTTCAGGCGCCTGGCGGGGAGTCGGGGGGACTGTCCCCAAGACTGCGAGTGAATGAGCTCTCACCCTCTGCTCTGGCTCTCTGCCTCCCAGCAGACTGGGGCCGGACCGTGGGGGTCCCGCAATAAGGCAGTGCCCCTGCGCCATTAAGAAACGCGCCCTCGGTCTGGCAGACCCAACTTGAGGACCCCGACGACCCCCTTTTCCGCGATCCTCTAGCTTAGGGGCTGCCTTGGCCCCCTTTCTAACAGGAAAACATAAAACATTCCTGCCTCCTCTTGACCTCCCCGCCCAGGCCCATTCCTCAGCAATGCCAGGGGAGAGGAGTGCTCCGACGTCGAGAGAGGGCTGGGGCAAGCAAAGCAGTCGGAATATTTGGAGTGGGAGATAGCAGAAGCAGCACTTCTTGCGCGCCGCGATCCCGGAGCACACCCACCCGAGCCTACCTCTGAGTCTACGTATTTGCCCCCCGACATTCTGGCCCGTGGCTGGATGAAGGCTCTGAAGAGATTTCCCTGGGCTGTGATTTAAGGGAACTGAGGAAGGAAGATCTTGTATTGTATGGGGGAGCGGGGGGGGGGGGAGGCTCTGGCGTGGGGGGATGGCGGTGGCTGGGAGGGAGCCTCCTGGCTCTCTGCCAAGGGTTTGTTCTGCTCGCGGTTGGCCGGGATGTGCGCTGCGCCGGGTCTAGGCACATCCCCAAGGTTTTGGCAGCAGAGGGCGGGGAGCGCTCGCCGGGAATAAAGAGCAATGAGAAAGCGTTTTCACCGGCTGGGCTGCTTGGACAGATATTTTAAACCTGGGGCAACATTTTTCCAACTATAAGCCACTGAGAGGCGTCTGGGGGTGGGGGTGGGGGAGCTAATGTTTTCGCAGTGCATCATCCCAGCAGGGGTGGGGAGTGGAGGAAGTCGACTGCCTGCAGAGATGCCCAGTATGGGCAACCGAGCTTCAGAAAGAATTCTGCCCTGTTCTAAGCCTTTTCTTCTCATCGCCCACGTTCCATCGCTGCTTAAGACACAACTACCTCCCTGTTTCACAGAGGAAGGGATGAAAAATGACCCGGAACCTTTAGGTGCATTTCATATCTAAACACAAGGAAGGAATCTGTGTGGGTGCGTGTGTGGTGTGCTTTTGGTGACACTGGTTTACATCTAGTCTGTGTGGATGGAAACTTGGAGAAGCAGGCATGCAGAATTTAACGTTTACCAACCGCTTCTGAAATGTCTCTCAAATGCTTTGAAATAAGAAATAAAAATGTTTAACTTTTCTATTAATTTATTACTTCTTTTCCCTTGGAACAAAGGAAACAGGTGATGCCGTATTTACAAAATACATAAAATATTTACAATTGTACAAATATTTAATTGGAGTTTCAAGTTTACCAGAGAAGATTCTTTTTTTTTTTTTTTAAGTGCTTGGCTGTGAGTTAGAAGAGGCTTAGTTTTTCTAGTAATTGATCAGAATTTTTTAAAAAGTTGTTAGCAATGAAAATATTTTATCTGTTCCTAAATCGGGGTTTTCTTTACCTTATTATAAAGTGGCACAAGATGAATTGAGCAATAATCAGTCGTTTTACTTTGGGGCGATAATAAGGAAATTCACCATCCAAAAATGGAAAGGACATTTTGCATTATGTTCCACATGCAATCGAAAGTCAAATTATGACTTGAAATGAAAAAGCTGGGACTATACCTGAAAGGGCACAGGATATATTAAAAATACTGGCAGTCTAGAAAAGGGAAAATGGGGATGGACACAAAAGGAGGAGGAGAAAGGGAAATAGAGGATGGAACTCCTAGACTTGATTATCAAGGTGGAGAGAAGACATAAACATATAAAAGAGAATGACAAAGCACAGGTTTTTGTTATAGTTGATAGCAGAAAGGCAATACAGTTTTTGAAGAAAAGATCAATTTCAACTAGATGGCAGGGAAAATGTCACAAATGTTGGCATGACTTTAATTATGCTGACTAGTCATCATTAGAATACTAAAGATCTTCCCAAAGTTGGGTTTTCTTAATTTTACTTCTGCCAAATTGCATTTCTAAATGCTTTGAACAGATGACATGTTAACAAACATGATATTCTAGAAAAGGGAGGTGTCAGGGTCAGTGTGTTGTGTAGTGCCTAGTCTACCTCTAATGACTGCGAAAAGATTGCTATTCCTCTAACTCCTCCTTCATAAAAATGTTGGCTGCAAAGCAGTTGAGTTTTGTTCTATGGAAAAATGTGGAAGCTGTTTCCCATCTTTTGTTATTCAGTCTTCAGCTGCAATGAGTAATCTTGACTGTGAAAAAAGTCAACAGGAACAGGGAGAGAGCATGTCCTGCATTCCAGCAAGGAATGGACTTTGTGGCGAGGCCTGTGAGTGAATGCTTAACTAGCACTCAAAGGAGGGAAAGCAGCCTCCCTGGGGAAGTCCACCCCAAAGTCAGCACAGCACATGGAATCATAATGATCAGTGAAGCGTTGTCAATGCCAAAATGAATTCCTAATGAGAAGAAAAACCACAAACTCTTCATTAACCTGCCCCAACAAGAAGCTGGCACCAAAGAGAAACAGATCATATTCTCGTTATAATAGCTGATTGGGATAATTGGCTCCATCCAGCTTTATGAGATACAAAGAAAAGATGAAGTAGAACACTGTTAGCAGAGATTTGAAATGAATAGATGATGTAAAAAATATATATATTTTTTCTTTGATACCCACAGAGATAACTTTAGGCTTAGAGGCAAGTTAATAACTTCTCCAAATCATTTACTAAAAAAAAAAAATGGGTAAATGGCAACTCATTTGCCCTCTACTTTTTTTTTTTTAGGAAGCAGCCTTAAAGGTCAGCTCATGCATTATATGTTACTATATAGAGAGCTGAAAGGACACAGATCATCAAACCAGCCATCTTCGAAATAAGGAAACTGAAGTTTAAGTACATGAAAATGATGTGTTCTTAAGGAGTTCTGTGGGGCAATGAAACATTTTAAAATTCATAAATAACTATAGCACCTGTTAACAACTTACGGGGCGTGGGATTCTTAAGTAGTGTAATGACATGGAAGGCTGTGGCAATACTGTGAAGTTGTCTTTTGTGTTCTCTCATCTCTTTCTCTAGGCCCCCTAACCCCTGAGCACAGCTTCCTCTTCCCATCCCTTCCACCCTAGGTCCTCTTCATACTCTCAGCTGGCTTCATCTAATTCCCGCTCCAGGATTAGGAGTCTAAGGTTTGACCACTTATAATGATATGAAGGTTTAAAAAAGCAGTCATCTTTCCAAGATTTCTCAACACTCAGAAGCTTGATACTGCCCAAATGTGCCTTTGTTGATGAGTTCAAAAAAGGGAGTGTAGCTTAGATTATAATAAGGATTATCACTAGGTGTGATATAAAAACAGTTTAATAACTAGTATGGCAGAGCCACCAAGCAGTCATTCTAGGCTTGAGTCACAGCTCTGGAGTTGTGCCTTAGTGTCCTGCCGGCTAGCTGCTGGCTTATTGGGAGTTGGGGGCCCTTGGGAGAAGGACAAGAGGGGAGGGAGTACATTTTAGAGCAGTGACTATTTATACGCAAGTACATAAATGGCAATATTTTTACAATCTGTGTTTCAGCTGAGTATTTACCCTGTTTTCACCATCACCACCTCTCATACCTTCCCCTATTCACCCCCATATCCCAGATCCCATTCAGGCCTTCTTCCCATACCTGCCATACCTTCTTCCATACATTCCATTTTATACATGGAAAGAAATGGCTTTCTAGAAGAAGACTTTGCCTCATCACCCAGTCCCTTCCTATCCCTGTTCTGGTTTGAAGGCCTCACTGGAATCTTCCTCAGTTTGAGGAATTCATTGGTCTTTCCATTTTGACTCTCTTAAATGATTTTTTTCTATTTATTTTCTTAAAAAAAAAAAGGACAACTATTTCTACATCTTAAAAATCTGATCAAGATGGCTGAAAAAGTATTCTTTTTATACTGTTTCTTTAAATTAGCTTTATTTTCTTTATTTGTAAAATGAAAAATATAATTGACGTCTACCCAAGAGGGGTGCCGTGAACAGTCAATGAGGTGATGCATTTAAACCACTGAGGATACTGCCTAAATCAAAACAGATGCTAGGGTTAAGGAGACAAATTTCAGTCCACAGATTCAGGATTGGAATAAATGTATTTTCTTTTATAGTATTTTTGTTGTAAAATAGTTCAACCAAATAGTGTAATGAACACTCACCATAAGCCTGATCAAATAATTTTGTTTTGCCTGGTTTGCTTCAGATTTTTAAAGTGGAAAACATAGATATTATTCAGGTCCCCTGTGAGGTATAACTTTCTCTTTTTTTAATAACTGAACTTAATTTCTTTTACAAACCCCATTCCTTCATGTGGCAGAAACTTCACCTCAATCAAGTCCTAGTTTCTTCCATTTTGTTAAGGTTGTATTGCATCTAAATTCCAGGGGCTTATTGCCAAGGAGTCCCAGGGTGTCTGTGGAGGAGAGTCTCTTCCTTAGTTGTACATCTTGGATCTGCTGATAGGTACATATCCTGTCTGTCATTGGTCCGTTCAGGATGCTGCTATAATGTCCTCATGCTGATTCAGTATGACCCTTAGGGCTAGAAACACCTTTTGCTACTTCTGTCCTTTTCTTGGGGCTCTTTTCAAGTCTGATGAATCTGGGTGGGCAGGCCTGATGCAGCATCACGGAGCCTCCTATGGTAAATGTGGTGTAGAGAACAGAATAAATGCCCTACCACCGTGCAGAGGAACTCTAGAGGGTTGCTATCTCTACAGGCCCTACTCAGAAGCAGGAGGCACAAGTACCTCTGCTCTTAGATCCTCCTTTATCTGGGTTCATGCTAGGGATGCACATGTGTCAAAAATTACTTTGCTTATTTTCCTAATTTCGTCTCCCTTGAGCAGGAAGCCTTGCTCATATATCACTCAATTTCTTTAATGCCCTGAATTCCCCCAGGACCAAGGCTTTTGGAATCAAGAGAAGCCTTATCTCTGCTTTTTCGTTGTAATAATCCTTCCCTAGGTATGGTGGGAGGTGAGGTAGGGGAAGGCTCCATGGGCATCCAGAAAAGAACATCAGTAAACCTTTCAAAAGTGTCATCATTCACTAGTTTTCCTCTTTCCGTTGGAGGGAGAATTAGATGAAGCTAGTCAAAAGGTACAAACTTCCAGTTATAAGAGTAATAGAGATGTAATGTGTGAGTGATAAACATAATTAACGCTGCTGTATGTTATATATGGAAATTGTTAAAAGAGTAAACCTTGAGTTCTCATCACAAGGAAAAACCTTTTTTTCCTATTTCTTTAATTTTATATCTATAGTAAATGATGAATGTTCACTGAACTTATTGGGATAATCATTTCATGATGTATGTATCATCATGCTATATACCTTAAACTTATATAGTGCTGTATATTGATTATATCTCAATAAACTGGAAGAAAACATAATCCTGGTAAGATTTTGCTGGTGACATATAAGATCTATCTGGTCTTTCTGAATTATAACAAACCCTCAAGTTCAAATTCCAAATATGTAACTTTAGAACTTCTGCCAACGTTTATATTTCATTGATAGCCTTATATTAAGGCTTCTATCCTTCTAATTAGCTCAAAATATTGATGGTGGAATAATATCTTTAGTCTTTAGCTTTTACTGTATCAGTTTGCTATATAATTTTCCTATCAAATCTTTGTTATTCAAGACCAAATCAATCTGACTGGTTATTCAGTATTATTGAAATAAGATTTCAGAATATGATTTTCAAAGCAGCTGACAATCTACCTTACTTTCAAAAATTAGGCCATCTTATTGTCATCGTCATTATTGTTCCAGATTTAGAACTCAATATGATGAAACTTGTGATTTTTCTTCGAAAATGCAGTGAAATTTTGTCTCTAAGAGTGGATATTCAAAATTTACAGACTTCCTTTTTCTTTTATATGTAAATTTTTCCTTGAGTTTTTCCCCCATAAATTACATTAAAAACAAAATCATAATACAATCTGATTTGTCAGCATGCAAGTAAATCTAAACATTGAGAAAATGCTAAATGTAAGCGAACACAAATCACATTGAGTTCTTTCTTATTTGTGCTAAAATTCCAGGTTCAATTCATCATTTCATCATGATACCATATAAGAAATCAAACTAACTGCTATGAAATTGGGGGATCTACCTACCTTGACTATTTTAATAACTGGATAATAGCCCTACCAAAATAATTGTTCCAGCATTTATTAAAGAGAGGAACTCTTAGTCCAAACACTGATATAATCAAGGAATAATATGTTCAGAAAGCGTGAAAAGATATAAAAAATAACAATATTTGGCTCATTTTTTTTTTAACCTAGGTAGATTTATATCAATAATAAAAGCAATGCTAATTACAGTCCTAGCTAATCCAAGATTGAAAATGTTTAATATGAGGCTCGGGTATAGCAATTTTTTCAGAAAAATTGGTGTCAAGTGGTGAGCCAGATTGCTACGTTACATCTAGTTGAGAGAAGTAGAATTTCAGATATGTGGACAATGACTACATTTCCTCCTATTCAAGTGAAACAAAATTCTGATCACCCTTTATAAATACGGAAACTCCACAAATCTTATTCAAAGTGTGCCTAACGCTCAGAAAACCTAATAGGACAGCAAAATGTAATATAATATATAATGTAATATAATATATATCTGAGATAAATGGCATTTTATAGTATACTAGTAGAGTGTTTAAACAGCATACAAGTAAATCTAAATTTAGAACATCACATATTTTATTTTAACGAACGATTAATTTAAAAATTCTATTTTAATGAAGTGATAAAGAATAAAAATGGTAGTAGTCCCTGAACACTACCATGAAATTATAAGGAGATATACACTGTAAAACTTTCATATTTTTCTTAAGTTAATGTAAATATTTGGGAGGAGTCCTTTATAAAAGCCCTTTGTTTTGTAACCAACCCATCTGGCTTTGTCAGAGCTCCATTATTTAACAAAGGAAACACTCTTTCCTTTTGGCCCTTTCCCTAGTAAATAAACTATTTACCAGGAGTTGCTTTTACCTGGGGGAAATTTATGTCTACAACCACTCCCCTTGAGGCAACAATGCTTAATCATAAAATATTTCACTCTTCAAAAAGTATATATCAGTTCATATTGACCATTTATTAAGTGGTCTGGTCTTTATAGAGAACTTTACTTTCTTATAATTATATATTGAGTATATTGAAGGTTTTTTTTGTTTTTAACCAATTCCAGGGAAAATTTGGGTCTGTAACATCAGCTTTTGTACATACTGGAGGATGGGTTTAATTCGGCACTGCTGGCTTTACTGTCAATCAATTCAACTTACTTCAGAGGGAATGTGAATGTGTTTTAAAGCTAGTATGGGGGATTATAGTTATGGGACAGACTGTAGAATCTTTTTTTTCTTTTTTCTTTTTTGATTTTGTTGGGTCTTCGTTACCGTGCACGGGCTTCCCATTGCGGTGGCTTCTCTTGCTGAGGAGCACGGGCTCTAGGCCCGGGGGCTTCAGTAGTTGTGGCTCTGGGGCATGTGGGATCTTCCTGGACGAGGGCTCGAACCAGCGTCCCCTGAATTGGCAGGCGGATTCTTAACCACTGCGCCACCAGGTAAGCCCTAGGATCTTTTCAGAGCGTCAAATAATCTGTCTTTCAGTTTCTTCTTTTCTCTGTCTTTAGCTACTTCATCTTCACCTCTCTCCATGTCTTACTCAAGCTAATTACTAGGGCCTTGCTACCCAAAGGGACCTGCAGCATCACCAGCAGCATCAGCTGGGAGCTTGTTATAAACCAGAATCTCGGGTCCAATCCCAGATTTATTGAATCAGACTCTGCATTTTAACAAGATCGCCAGGTTATTCGTATGCACATTAAACTCTGAAAAGCAGCGTTCTAGGGGAAACTTGAAAATGCTTATTCTCTGAAGGTGTTAGGGAGGTGTTAGGCAGAAGCTGGGCAGGGAGGTGCGCGAGGGTGAGTGTGCGTGCACGAGGGCGGGCAAGTGAAGCCCGTGGCCCTGGCACATGATCCCAGACTGTCTCCGTTGCTTGGTGGCTCAGTCTGTATGTCCCTCAGTGGGTGCCATCATGGCGGACGCGGCCAGTCAGGTGCTCCTGGGCTCTTGTCTCACCATCCTGTCCCAGCTGCTCTTGTATGTGAAGGTGCTCATCCAGGTGGGATATGAGCCTCTTCCTCCAACAGTTGGACGAAATATTTTGGGGTGGCAAGTATGTCAGCTTCCTGGTCTTTTTTGTTAGGCTCAGCACATTGCAAGCATCCATGGGAAGCGTGGGTTGTTCACAGGCTTAACTCCAAGACTGTGTTCAGGGGTCCTTGGAACTGTGGTCCATGGTAAAGTTTTACAACATTACCAGTAGTGTGACAAGGTTGAGGAGTCATGATTTGGAAATGTACAGAAAGAAGTTTCATCTCTGACCGAGTTATCAAGGAGACAACTGGAGAGATAATGGCTTCTTCTGCTGCTACTCTCATCACTCATCCCTTTCACATGAGCACCCTGAGATCTATGGTACAGTTCATTGGCAGAGAATCCAAGTACCATGGACTTCGTGACTCCATAGTAACTATCTATCAGGAAGAGGGCATACTAAGATTTTTTGTGGGTGTTATTCCTCGCCTCCTAGGTGACATCATTTCTTTGTGGCTCTGTAACTCAGTGGCCTACCTCATCAATGTCCTTGCACCAAATGGTGGGGTTTCCCCCATGAATGAAATGAGTTATTCCCTAGCTGTCACAGGATTTTTTGCCAGTATGTTGACCTATCCCTTTGTGCTTGTCCCTAATCTTATGGCTGTCAACAGCTGTGGGCTTGCTGATGGATGCCCTCCTTATTCCCCAATACATACTTCTTGGATAGATGGCTGGTGCCTGCTACAAAAAGAGGGAAATATGAGCCGAAGAAATAGCTTGTTTTTCCAGAAGGTCCCCTTTAGGAAGACTTATTGTTGTGACCTGAGAATGTCAATTTGAAGATGTGGGACAGGGACAGTGACATTTCTGTAGTCCCATATACACAGAATTATGGGAGAGAGTGTTGGTTTCTATACAGTGTGGCATGCTTTTTATTAAATAATCAATCAGTCTTGGGAAAATGAAAAAAAAGGCAGAAGTTATGTCAGCAAATAAACTAAAAAACAAAACAAAACAAAAAATCCTCATAAATAAGAACCACGAATGAAGAAAAACCTCCACAAATACATGCATAACAGAGCTTGTACATCATCGTAGGAAGAGCAGTAGTAAGGCAGCCTGGATGACTTACAGGGAATCCCAACTCCGAAAAGGAAGTAACATACTATTAAAGAAGTATTTGAAGGAAATTGAAGGAAGCATCTTTTAAGGGGAAACCCTACAGGCTAAGTTGGCCAAGTTGCTTGCAGAGAACTGGCAGTTCTTTCCATTTCTATAAACTGAAGTCTTCTTGGAATGTGAGATCAAGAATTACAAACTGGACAGCAGCCAGGATGGGTTTTTGTTGTTGTTGGATTTTTTTTTTTTTTTGCTTTGTTTGTTTGTTTGTTTGCTACGAAAGGAGTTGAGCTGTATTAAATTCTCCCATTAGCCACACCCAAAACATGTTGGCTATGGCAAGAGCTGAGGCAGCACTGGCCTTAGGGAGGGCTTCAAAGTAGCCCAAACCTACCCTGCACAGAAAGTATGTCATGCTAGGCCAACTTCATTGAAGATTTTAAGACTGGGAGGATTTTCCTTTCCAATTCTGAATATTTCTTCAACTCTAAGAATCATGAAATCATGGAAATCTTTACATGAATCCCTAGTTCATCGTGCAGCATAGAGACTGCCTGCATCTGATCTGTCTCATCATTCCAAAAGTTCTAACATGAAAAATAGTTTATGATCTTTTTTGCCATTTCCTCTTGTTCAATATATTTAGGATCACAATTCTTTCTGCGTGTGCCTACTCTAATAAAATTATCACTTAAGATGACCCCACTTAGTCTTTCTCTCAGAAAAAAAATAGTTTTAATAAAATCGTTCTTTGTACAATATTTTTCATCTTTTATGTGGCCCTTTACTCACATTTAGAATAAATAATATCAACAACTCTGGCTCTTTTTCAGGGGTCTATTTTCAAATTTATAATTATCATAAGATCTTCCTCTTGTCTAAATAAAATGTACATAAATAATTCAGTTGATTGCTCACTTGTTTTTTCTACATGATAAAAAAGTTTTTTTGATGTTTTATTTCCAATGCTTTGATCATGGCCCTCCCCCACCCCTTCCACCCTCTTCATGGCTCCTGCACACGGAGGCTACCATGAAATTGATCAAATATGCTAGATATTCATGGAGATTTCATTTAGTTTATATTACCTAACCATAAATAATGTGTGCTATTTCTGTGACTGCCTCAACACGGTCATATCTAAACTGGGGAGGAAGGCTTGCTTGTATCTTATGCTTCTTTTTATATATTCCAGTGTCATGACTTCTCATTTTACATATGGCTCCCTATTTTGATATTGACTAGTTTACCACAACTGCTTTGTGAGAAAATATGTATGTAAAAAATGTTTGTTTTTGCAGACGTGTTCATTTGGTGATTTCTTTATTTTGGTGCACTATTTGCAAAGTTTCAATCAGAAAGAATATTAAACTGTTAGATCATTTAAGACAGAGTTCTAAAGAAATCAATATCATGTTGTGTGATCCATTGAGTTTTTCTTTGTCTCATAGCAAAACATTGTAAGCCTTCACCCTTCAAAGCCATCTAAAATATTCACTTAACTGGACTGGATGAGAGCAGAGAGGAGGAGAAAGAGGGAAGGAAGAGCAGAAGAGTGGGTGGATCTCTGCTAGCCATTGCCAATAGTGGGAAACATAAACACCATGCCCTATGATAGGTGTTCAGCATAACCGTTATTGCAAAGCACAGACAGCATTACTATATTAAAGGTGAATGAAAAATTAGGGGAAGAAATGAGTGTGGGGATCACAATACTAGTTATCACTGTAGAAAAATGTTTGTTAAATTTTTATGTGTGCAAAATGGAATACTATAATGTTCTATAATACAACCTAATATCTTAGTAAAAATTACATATATGTGTAACTTTTAAAGATATACATATATACATATGAATGCTGATAATGTGTGGAGACACATACATTGCTATTGCAATTGTAAATTGTATAAGCCTATTGAAAAGCAGTATGACAATATACAACCAAGCCATTAATATGATTGTATATGCCAATCTGGTTTTTCTGTTTTTAAAATTTCTTGTGAGCAAATTATCCTATTGGAGGAAAATAAAATTATATATGGTTTTCCCTAGAATTTTCAAGGTAAAATAACTGAGAGTAGGATTGGATAACATACTAAAAGCTGTACAAACTGATAAGAAATTTCCAACCAAATGAAGATATGAAATACGGCCCCTATCTCGAAAGGTATATGCTTAGCCTAACTAGAAATTATTACTGTAATTATTAAGATTTTACATGTCTAGGTGTCTAGTATTGAGGAGAAAGATCATCATTGTGTTTTTGATACATAATAAGAAAGTCTTTGTTAAAGGTAGTACAATTTTATGAAATTTACAAAACATGGGAATAATAGCATGTGAAAGATAGTTTTCTTTTTAAAAAAATTTTTTTAAAGATTTTTTTTGATGTGGACCATTTTTAAAGTCTTTATTTGAATTTGTTACAATATTGCTTCTGTTTTATGTCTTGTTTTTTTGGCCCTGGGGCATGTGAGATCTTAGCTCCCTGACCAGGGATAGAACCCGCACCCCCTGCATTGGAAGGCAAAGTCTTAACCACTGGACTGCCAGGGAAGTCCCTGAAAGATATTTTTCTGACATTAGCTGGAGTGTTAGGGCCTAGGGCACAGATCATACAGGGAAGGAAATGGTGTGCTCAGGAAAGTAGAGAATAGGATTAGGGGAGGGCTCAGGGATTAGAAGGGGGCAGAGTGAGGAAGGTACAGGGAGCCCAGATACCAGGTTGTAGGGAGCTCCCACCACTGAGGACTTTGTACTGACTCCATTTACGGGAGAAAGGAAAGAAAAAAGGTGCTTCTCATAGCAGGAGAGGTGACATGACTGAACAATGAATGAAAACGAAGATTTTGGTCGGAAGGCAGAATTAGTCATTAGAACAGCCATACCCACATCCTAGAAATAGCCGATAATCTCTGTAGTGATTAAGAGCCTGAACTCTGGTGTCAGACTCTCTTGGCTCAGATCTTGACTCCCATGTGATCTTGGGAAAATTCTTCAACTTAAGGACATCAGTTTTCTCATCTGAAAAACAATAATAGAACCCACATCATAGAGTTATTGTGCAGATTAAATAAATGCCCAGCAAGTAATAAATGCTTAACAAATGGAAATGTTCTTATTTGTACCAGAGATCAGAATTCTCCCACTGTTGTAATGCATGAAGTATTCCAACCGGTATCCTCCTCAGTAAAAGAAACATGTTATCTTTGCCACCTGCCTCCCTGGGAAATGCTGTGTTTATCCCTGCAACTTTCCAAATGACTCCTTGTTTCACTGTCCCAGTTAGCTGAGCCAGCACTTGGCTGGAACTGGTGTGCCATTCAGTTAGAGAGGCAGGTCCTGCCTCCTGCCCTTCTCTCCCCTTTTGTTACTGGCAGGTGCTCGATGACAAGCTACTCAGAGGCAGGGAGAGAAAAGAATGCTCCAGAGAGGACCTGTAGCTCCTATCTCTTCCTGATCCATTTATGTCTGGGAGAAATATTTGCCCTTGGTTACGTGCTCTTTCCCACTCTGAGTCATGTCTCTTCCTTTTTTTCATCATTCTCCACCCCTACCTTTTCCTATAATGGCAAAACAACTTCTCCAGCTGTGCAGCCAAGCTGAATGACCTGACGCGTCCAAGTGCAGGCAGATAGGTGTCTGTCCTATTTTTGGAAAATTGTTGAAGTGGTGTCCTCTGATTTCTCTGACTGCTGCATGGTCTTCTTTCTTTGCCACAGATACACGGCAACAGTCAACAGCACAGAGAGGTGGGGTGGAAGAGAGACAGATGGTCACAAGTTGTAGTACAGTTTTCGTTTTAACTTTTGCTCTTCTGCCATTGTCTTTAGGGCACAGGGTTCTAGGAGAGCCCTCATGCCCCCTCCCAGGGCCCTTTTCATTTAATAAGACATAAGGAACTTTCCTTTATGGTCTTAGCTGACTTCAACTCCTTCCACCCCGTTCAGTTTCTATTGACCCCCTCACTAGGGGTTTGAACAGAGGTGTCCAAAAGCAAAACTGTGAAGGGTAAAGATTGTGTCATTGGAGCCTCCTTGTTCTCCCTTTTCTGTCTTGACTTTCACTTTGGTGGTGTGTCTTTTAATCAGTGTAAGATGCTCTCAGGTGGTGCTCCACTCAAGGCCCTCATGCTAGGTCCCCTTACATAGTTTTCAGCATCCCCTTCTCAGATCATCCATTCACATTGAAGTAATGGATGTCTACTAATAGACTGAAATGTTATCTCACCCAAAGGTATCTTTCATTTAAACAAGCATCAAGGTGTAAGGCTCCAGTGGTGGCAGTTCAGATATAGTCTGAAGAAAGAAGCTGAAGAGTGGGTGCAAAAATGGTTTTAAAATACAACAGCGTGCCTTCTTTTGCTTATTTGGCTATTTGGGGGTAAACAGGGAGAAGAAATTGGGAAGATTAGGTATGGAAGCAGAAATTATTTTTATTCCTAAAAAATATAACCTAGATATCTTGTATATCCTTATCTTCTGCTCCCTCCTCCTTCAGTTCCTTCTCTTGTCCTCCCTACATACACATATACCATGAAGGAAGGAAATATACCAAAACCTGATTTATGATAAGTTGCATTAGTGGTGGTAATTTTTCATTGCAACACTACCTACTTTTTTTTTATCTGAAAGTAATATGTAATCTTGTAAAAATTCTTTAAGCTCTTGTTATCTTAAGTAAACATTCAAAAATGATGAAATTGCAAGCTAAAGAAACTGAGCCATTATTTATGTGATTTCTCCACTATGCTATTTTATTTGTCCTGGATTCAAATGAGACAGTGTATGGGACTGTGTTTTCTAAAATGTAAAACTCGATAAAAACAATGTTTTAGTATAAATTTCAAAATGGGAAATAGGATAGTAAAAGAAATAGCAACATTCTAAAATGCCAGAGAGAATGTTTCCAAACCAGTTTCTAAGTACTAGCATTTCCTACCCCTGAAGCCGTGAAAATAAATTTCAGGCAAGAAAATTGAGAGTAAAGATAGGCATTACCCCAAAAGATGAAATATACTTGATATGCTTTACATACATTTTCATTTTCCCAACTTAATGATTCATGAGTGAGAAAATGGTGAGAAGGAAAATCTTATTAGGATCAGTACTTTTCAAACCCCTCATGCAAATGAAGAAAATTATGATGTCAAAATGTGATTCCCACTCCAGCTCTGCAATCATCCCAAATTTTCTTCAATTATTTATTCATGTAGTCGTTCATTCAGAAAATATTGATTGACCTCACTAGGTGCTTGGCACCATTTTAGAACCCCAGGAAACAAAGATGAAGTCATATTTTTGGTTCTCAAAGACCTAACCAGCAGTCTAGTGGGGTTATTTAACAGGGTTAGTTTTACCATGTGGTAAGTGATAATAGGGGTTTGTACAAGATTTTATATGAAGACATAGAAGAGGCACTTAATGTGGAGGAGTTCTGGAAATGGGAAGGGTTAGGCAGGCCATGAGAGGAAGAGTGATGCTGCCATGGACAGAAGAGGGCTGGGCACTTCCGTGAGGGCTGCAGAAGAGAGTTGCTGAAGACAACAGTGGGTTGATAGTGAAGGCCTTGTGAACAGTGCTCAAGAGTTTGGATTTTATTCTAAGGGCAATGGCATATAATTGATAGTTTAAGCAGGGGAATGACATGGAGTCTTCATGAGATCACTTCTTCTTTGAAGGGGAAGATGGATTGGAAAAGATCATATTGAAGCTGGGAGTGAGACCAGTTAAGAGGCTGTGGCAACTAGGCAGGCAAAAGATGAAGATGGCCATGATTATGGTGGTATAGCAGTGATTTGGGTAGAAAAATCTATAAATAAAATAAATTGTAATTAATTTAAAATACAGAGTAACATTACTGGGGGGAAACTGTCACAATAATAAAGACTTAGAATTATTCTCAATCTAGGAATCCCTGTCATGAAGAATCAAAGCCACATACACAGTCTCATAATCAACAGAACTGTGAAAAGTGAATGCATTAATTCCTGTGTTTATAGCATGCCAGTCCTTTAATTGATAGAAAATTCATGATTTTTAAAAATGCCTTTAAAAAATTCCTGGACTGAACAGCAAGATTGCATACACATGCATATACATAGCCAAGTCTTCATTCTACAGAAGTCACAGGAAACAATGAGATGGGACACTCCTAAGAGATCCTTGAGTCTAATCCTCTCATTAAAGATAAGAAAACTGAGACCTTGAGATTAAACCATTTGTAGGAGGTGACACACCTCAGTAATGGCAGTGCTGAGACAGGAATCCAGATGCCTGACCTGGAGGGCAGGACTCTTTTCACTAAACTCCAACAGCTTCCCAAGAAAGGCATTTAAATAAATTCATGGGATGTAGACAACTATTGAAAAGAGGGACTTTTAAGTTCTTCACAACTTTAAAGAGCACTTTAAAAAGCTAAACGCATGTTTTATTATTGGAGATTGGTCATTTTTCCAGATTAACTCACAACAAGAATATCTATGCCAATATCAGCAACTACTCTTCACATGTTGACTTTCCAAAAATAATTTTGGACTCTGGTCTGGCTTCATGGTACTGGTATCGAAGAACATGTGATTTATATTGTTTTATTTTCTTATTTAAAAAATTGAAAACAGAAATATGAGTTTATTTAGCATTAGCAAGATACTTTATTTCATGAAGAATATGAAGTATGGTTGGTTTAAGAACATGCTATTCTATCATATTCATCAAGTGACAGAAACGTTTATAGGGAACCTCTTAAATGCTGGGAAAACAAAAAAGTTAAATTGCCAATCTTGTAATTTTTCACAAATACATTCCTGAATAAGCAATAACTCATGTATTTTTATATATTATGAGTTTTTTAATAAGGAAAAATTAGTTTTAAAATGTTCTTTATTGATGAGTTTGACATGTAGTAAAAGCAATAAACACATTTTATGAGTTTTTAAAAAGTTTATTATGGATACTGGGAAAGTCCCATCATCACCCACCTCTTCCCCACCCCCAAATAAAAGAACCAACATATTTGCACATGAAACCTGGATTCACTTGGTACAAAATTTCAATCTTTGAAATAAAATAGTTAATGGCAAATCTCAATAAAAAGTTATTTTGAAAATGATCAATGTTATTCAGAAATAAGGAAATCATATATTCTACTTTTTGCAAGTTAATAGGTTTTGTTATATGACTGTGTATATAGTTTGGCTTTAAAACTTGCCAATAGCTAGAAGATAGAAGCTCATGATTTATTTAAATAGATATTTTATTAATCAAATACATTTGCCCAATCAACATATCCAAATATTTTTAAAAAACATCTTAAATACAAGGTATAAAGTCATGAGACTTATTGACCTTTTTAACTAACTATATAGTAACATCTATATAGTCAAATGAGTAGTAATGCTTGAAGTTAATGATCATGAGAGTGTTTTCTAAGGATGCTACAATGGCCTAAGGCAGCTTTGAAAAATCTCTTTTGTAGCTACCTTCAAAAGGATATGAGTTTCATAATCTGATCATTCATTTGCTTTGGTCCCCAATAGTATTCCGGTTCAATCATCCTGTGTATTCACCAGCCTTAGAATTTGGGAAAATAAAATTAATCTTCATTGAATGAGGAGTTGTCCTCTATGAAGATATTCAAAGGAATGTTAATCCAAGTTCTGATAGTAATTCTGAAATTTGAGCATTTACACACTTTTAAGATATGCAAATTATAGTTAACCACTCACATCACAGACATCTTTTGTACATGCCTATCATTTTGCAATAGAGATTTTTAAAACAACAGTGACTCATAACACTGAAATAGGACTCTACAGTTCAAAAATAATAAGAACAATTTTATACTGTGTACAAGACTCATATTAGATAACATCTTGAAAGTTTGCAGCTGTTAGTTTTTAATTTATATATACGTAGCTCAGTAGCGTGGACCCAGTAAATTGACAACTCTCCTGAAATTACTACATGAATTACTGTAGTTGAAATTGTACTTAAGTGTCAGAAATAGCCTTTTTTTTAAAATGTTATTAAATAGCACCAATATTACTTGAAGGTAAAGTGAAACATTAATAGGAATGCAGAATACAGGTTTAATTTCTAATTACAAGACAGAAAGCATCTCCTAGATGAAATATCAGTTGGGTTTGTATTAAGATCACAGCCAGATAAACATCAGCCATAAAACACTTCAGGATTTTGCTTGGAAAAGTTAGAAAGAAAAGCCTTGTATATCTCTCTTTTCCATTCTATTACCAAAGAAGATGCATATGCTTATGTAATCAAGACAGTGCAATCTCACCAGTGAAGTTCCTTGTGGAAGATACATTTACTCCTATATATTAGCTCAACAAGATAACAAATATAATGAGTTCTTTAAAGCAATCTGATTAGAGCAACATTTACAATAAGTACAAAATATACAGTAAATTGAAACATCTTGTTAAATATGCCTGTAGGTTAACTATGCCCTATTTAAAGGAACATATTTTCATGAATCTATTTTCACATTTGTTTTATTATATTTGAGAGCCCCTATCATCACTGTATGCTTTTGTTACTGTAATTTCTAGAATCTTTGTGTTATCTTATCTCTAAGTATCCCCATGACTTTACCTGCAAAGGTAATTTAAGAAGTATTGCTTCCAAAGTAAAAGAAAAATAAGAAATTCCATATTTTTATGAGCGGTTGTACACAAAACTATTGTAGTGTTTGAGAGAAATGCCCCTTGATCATTATAGATTCATCATTACAAAATGTATACTTACATACTAAAGCAAGAACTGTCTGCCTTCAAAATTAAGTGTTGCCAACCCACTTAATAATTCTGGTTATAAAGTTAGATATGAAATCCTTGGCTTTTAATATAGAAAAGCATTATTTGAAAAGATCTGAAAATAAACATTTCTATATGTGGTTGCCCATCTTAATAGCTTTCTTAATTTGAACATTTGGGGAGTTAACAGAACAGTAGTGCCTTTATGTTATAACAACAAAGAAGATTACAGTATCCAAATCTCTGGACCTGGGGTCCAAATATTCAGTCATGGCTCAGTTGCAGGCTGACAGAAGAGAAGCTGCGTCCTACGCTCCTACACAATGGGGCAATGACAACATCTGTCACGCTCTTCCATATTGTCTGCACTGAAGGCAGGACCATTAGGCAGGTCTTTACAAAAGGCATTATAATCCTGGAATGGCGGAAGAGAGATGTGTAAAGATTATTAGTGTTACCAAATAAGGCCATTGACTATTGCACATGCATGAAAAGATATAACAATGGCCCAGTTCACCTAAGCCGGATTGAGCATTTGAAACAAAATGAACAGTGACCCACATCATGATAAGATGCACAGAAAATATGTTGCTTAAAAAAAATAAACAAGAATGTACATGATAAACACCAATATTCTTTCTGTTGGTAGCAGGCAATCTAAAATAGTAAAGCAAAACATAAACAAAATAGTAAATTTATTTACCTGATCTCTGCCCCTAAATATTAACCTGCCTAAATCTTCATATGTCTCTGAGGTTCTACTTCCTGGTAGCTTTTCCTGTTGTCTCATCCCACTTCCTCCCTGTTGGACCAGGCTGGGTTGGATACCCCTTTTTTGTGCGTCTAAAGTACGGAAACAAACTTCTTAATCCTCAAATTTACCAAAAGATATCATAATGGATGCTTACCGCTTATATTTCTGTCTTTCCTATTAGAATGTAAGCTTTTTAAGTTAGGACATCCTTTACCCTTAGTAAATACTTGAGCTGAAGTGAATTTAGCATTCTCATATGCTTTATATTACTAATTTTCCATAGTAATTACACACATTGAAAAGGGTTGTGTAGTACAGTTAAACGAGCCCTTCAATTATGTCAGAACTCTTAGACAAGAAAAACTAGAGTATCCTGAATTTATTTTTTCTTTATGCCTTGTCTTACGATAACCACATATTTTCATATTCCTCAGGTTGGTTAATTTTTCCTGTAATCCTCTGAATAATGTTCTTTGTCATAGTAATGCTTTTTGGGCACAAAAGTATTTGTGAACTCTCAGGCATTGCTGGAGGGCTTCAATAGAATTTTTATTATTAGTCGGGTGGGCACAAAGAAGTAAGGTTGATTTTCTTGGTTTACTATTAAAATGTGACTTAAATATAGGTCTGTTGTATTTAGCCCAAAGTAAAGAGAAGATCAGGCATTTGAGTGATTGAGATATTTTTAGAATACTGAATTATTCATATTGACTGCCTGCATAGATTATATTTATCTTGTGTTTTGTTCCAAGTGCTAAAGACTTGAAGCAATTTTTTAAAGAAAATTAATTACTAGGTGTTTCAGAGCTAAATAGTTGAACAGAAACCTGAATGATGGCAACTTTTGACTTCTTATCCCATTATGTTTCTCACTTGATATGTGGCCTTGGGCAAACCACTACAAATTAAAGTAAGAATAGGAAATCTTATAGACCAGCTATCAGGATTAACACTTACTATGCATCCCTGACAGGTCCATATGATGCTGTCATTATAATGAATAATAAATAGAACTATTTTGAAGTCAGAATATATAATGAGAACAATTATGACAAAATAATCTTAATTTGACTTAAGTTTAGTTTGGAAAGCTTCCTAACCAAATTCACTTCCCTCAGAATATAATGCACTTTCCATTCTTTCTTAGGCTGAGAAATTTTCTTTCCCCTAACTCCTTAGATCTCCATGTCCTAAGAGGGAATTAAACACAGGACAAAAGTGCAGCAAAGTGCAATTGCCCACATTTGAGGACTCAGTTCATAGGATGTGGTGAACTCATTTTAATTTTATTTTCTTCAAGTTGTTGTTCTCTCACTTTGGATCAGAGGATCCAGTGATCCTCTGACAACAAACTTAAATTGTGTTCTCAACATCCCAGTTAGTTTCCTTTCTGAAACTCCAGGCAATTTGGAGTGACCCAAAACTTGGTTGGGGCTCTATGTGACCAACCAAATATTGCTTAAATAAATCTTATAATTAGCAAGATTATATATTTATCCATTGGATAATAAATCCATTAGAACTGGGACTTTTGTTTAGCTTTGTATTAACTATAGTGTCATAAGACTGCCTTGTCACAGCAATTTGCTGTATTAAAAAATAAAAAGTCTTCTGGGAAATGAGACTGCTACTACTGAATTTCCATCAGTTAGACCATTTATTTGAATTGCATCCCAGCAAAAATAAAAGGTAGAGGGGTCCAAGCCACATTTCTTTGGTATGATCCACTTATGACCAATAACCTGTGGTTGCCAAATGGCATATACCTCAGTTTATGGTATGGACTCAAACCAATTCACCAGTCCCTAATGACCTGTACTTCTGGCCTAGGATCCAACATCACCAGACTGAGTTCTGAGTGTTTTGTTTTTGTTGTCTGTTTGTTTAAATAATCTAAAGTCAGATCCACTGTGACGATGCAGTGTGGTTCAAAGAACTTATTACTGCATATTTTCATAGCTTTGATCACCAAGAAAAAAAGTTTACTCAAATGGGTTTGCTCTTCTATAAGGCCTCTCCTTGATCTGGTCTTATTGTGTCACTGGAATGTGATCCATAATGATAAATCTATTTTATCAAGGTATAAACTAACTTTTAAACATTTTTGTTTGAAGTTACTCCTCTACTTGCAATCACAGCTGCCTGATGACAAATGTATGACAGTTAAATATTAATGTCCCACATGAATGTAATTTGAAAAATAAGCTGAAGTTAAATAATACATTTTCTGTGGCTGAAAAAGAAGTGGTTTGATGATTCACCGCTGGAAGCACTACACAAAAAACATCTCCCATTCTCAGGAGAGCCAGGTGGAGAGAAGCATCATTTGGCTAATTGTAGTTTTACTTATATCTCTCCACCATTTAGTAAATGGAAACCTTTTTGTTGTCAGTTATTCCACAAGTGCTTTAGGAAAGCCTAGCTTTGTTGACTGGCACTCTATGTTTCCAAATAGCTTCATAGCCAACATTTCACAATATGTTATGTGGTCACTCAGTTTTTCACATTTTGGAAAGTGAGAAAATGGACATAGAGTTTAGATGACTGGTTTTATTCAATTAGGAATCCAAAATTTTATGCGCTGACTTGGACATCTTTTAAAAAAATTCATGTGCTAATGTCAAAATATAAGCTTAACTATACATCCTTTGTGGATCTGCTCATGTAAAAAGGCAAAGATTTTCATTCCTCTGGCAGTTTTTTGGCACTTTCAATATAGTTTAGTTGTTTACAGTTTTTAGTGATCAAATTAAATTGATGTTTGTTGTTTATCCTTTACTTATTGGGTGAACTTCAATTTATCCTTTAAAAGCCTTTGTAGACCCTTTTCTTTTTAAAAGCCTTCCCTGTGCTTCCCTCCTCCACAGATCTAGCTGGGCTTTCCTCAGCAGCCACCTCTGTACCTAGCCAGTTGTCCTGATGTGCTGTGAGTAAGCTGAAGGCAGATCTTGCATCTTATTCATTCTGCGCCCAGTGCCCAGCACAAACTAAGCACTCAATAAATTTTCTTGGTTGAACTAACTAGCTAGCTAACTGACTAAAGAAATTGATTCAGATGGTAGAGGGGAATGGAGAACAATTTCATAACTTCTAACAATGAACACAACATGTATTAGGGTGTGGCAATACCGTATAAAGTGATTAAGAAAGACATGGAGACATCTGGGGTTATACAGTTCTGCAGGACTGCCCTAAAAGACAAGCTTGGCAATTGTTGCCATACAGGGGATAATCTGAATGTTCTTCCTCTCAGAATAAAGTGGACATTTTTTAAAACAACAATAACAAAACTTCTTGGTAAAATATGACACTTCCTTTAAAATTTTTTAATGCTTAAAAATGTTCTCTATAGCTTTATGATGCATTTTGTGTGTGAATAAAGTCCCAAAATGTCCGATAGTTTCTATATTTATTTTCCCTTTTACTAGATGCCACTCCTGTTGGTGCCTCATAGGTGAAAAAGTAACTTGGAAGCCTTCTCATTTCATTGTCCTGCAGTTTGAGTTTCATTCATTTGTGCTGGGGGCCCCTTCATCTTAATTGCACACATCTTGCCTCTCCTCTGTTCTCATCCTTGCCATTTGCCAGTGACAGGATTGGAGCCGCCTCTCCATAACACTGCTTAACCAGGTCTGACATCCCTCTGCAATGATACTGTCACTGGCATTCTGCTCAGAGATCTCTTTTGTTTTACCCCAAGCACAGGTGGTGACTGAATAAAAGGTGATGAAAGAAATAAGAGCCCTGCCCAGAACCACGGGCACAAGTCAAAACAGGGCCCTATGAGAGAGCAGCCTGTGGCTGGAAGCATGGCTTCCAGATCTCCACCTCCACAGTCAGCTGGGCTTTAGCATTCGAAGGAAGATCACACCCGTGGACAGAGGGATCTTCCTTCTTCTGTTTAAACTCCTAACCCAACCTACAATTCTAAAGAAAGCACACTACCTTTCAAGGCCTCCCAGTTCTGCTACTGCGTTCAGATATGATGCGCCTTCTTTCGCCTGCAAGCCGGCCTGGGAGAAGGGGAGGGCAGGGGGCAGGTGGCAAAGAACATTCCTACGTTTCAGAAAGCCGGCCCACCCCAGTGTGCCCCTTCTCACCAGATGTGCAGACAGCTGAGGATGGCAAAGAGAATTCCCGCAGCGAAAGCCAAGGGGATAGCCAGGAACACCGTCAGGAACTTGTAGATCACGTATTTGCTGATTTCAAAGAGAGCGTGGCTGCAGATCCACACTTTGTCAAAAGAGTGCGTAGACACGGGCTCTGCAATCACATCCTCGAATCCCACCTGCGGAGACAAGACTCAGGGATCAAGAAATGCCGCCCAACCTGCCTCTCCAGGATCCAGGAGAGCTCGGGGTGGGAGAAGCAAGAAAGAAAGACTTGGCTGCGGTGCCCCACCTTCTCTTAGGGTCACGGTGGGCGCACAGGAATTTGGCTAAGAATTCATGGCTACTCAGGCGGCCCCACAGAGGGAATCCGGATCCCGTACCCTGCGGCGCGGACCCAGTGGCGAGGGTGGGAGTTGGGGTCGGAGCAAGTTAGAGGGGGCACCCCCACTCCCAGGCTTTGGCGGGGGCTTGGGTCAGCCTCAGGTCCAGGGTAGGGCGCGCCCCAGGCTTCACCTTGAGATGCGAGTTGAGCCGGTGGGGATCTCGGTCGCTGCCCGGATCCAAGAACTTCTCGGGGTCGGCGTAATCTACGCCGCTGTGGCGGCTGTAGGAGTCCTCGTCCATGAAGAGCTGGATATCCGCCTTCTCGGTCTCCAGCCCCATCTCAGCGCTTGGTGCGCGGCAGCTGCAGCCCGGCTGGCGCAGCGCGGCTCCCGACCCGCGCGGCTTCCCCTTCCCGTTGCGCTCGGCCCCGCCCCGCCTCGCCTCGCCTCGCCTCGCCTCGCCTCTCCCCGCGCGGCTCGGACGGCGGTAGCTTCCCGCTGCCGGCTCCTGCTCCGGGGCCCGCGCGGCCCGAGTCCTGCCCCGCGGCCCGGCCAGGGGGCGGGGGCCGAACGCAGCCCGCGAGATGGCTCCCGCCCCGCGCACCCCGCCGCCCGTCCCTGGTCGGGTCCCTGGTCGGGTCCCAGTCCGGCCCAGGCCAGGAGAGGGATCAGGGGGATGTCCAACCAGGCAGATCCCGGTCCTGCCCAGGTGGACGAAGCGTGTCTCGGGGATGAGGACCCGAATTCGGCCCACAGAGGGGCCGGAAGGCTTCTTGGGTCACGTTGCACGACACCTAGAACTGGATGCGTAAGAGCCGGCAGGTTGACCCAGGGATAACGGACACACTGCAGCGAGGCAGCTTGGTGGTTAAGAGCTTGGGGGTATCGAATATGAAGGCTTGTCTTCACCTGCAGGCTCTACCGTTTACCTTGTGTGCTCCGGAGCGAGGTACCGAGCCTCTTGGAAGGCTCCTTATAAGGAGCTGCCTCCTTGTAAAATGGGAGCAGTGGTGCCTGCTTCACAGCGTTGTCCCGTGAGAATTAAATGAATTAATTCAAGTAAACCTCTTACGTGGTCCCTACACACAGTACGCTTCCAGTCAACGTTGTTACTGCTGCACTATGAGATAAGGAGCCATAACACACCTGATTGCCAAGCAACCTTGCAAGTGCCAGGGGACCCCGCAAGCGCATCAGCTCTTCAGCTATCCCAGTGCCCATAGAGTATGTGAGTCAGCTGGAGGCACCATGAGAATATGAAACTTGGTACATGAGCCTGCTGCCCCTATGGGTTTGCATCTTCAGACCATAAGGGGAGGTCTGATTTTTTTTTTTTTTCCACTCTCTCTCTAAATTATAACTTACTTTTCCTTTGGATCAGATTCTGTTGAAAGATTTCAGGTATCTCTAAGATGCAGTCACATCTGCAACTACCTTGTAGGAACCATGTAAACAAACCCCTATCATAAAGCCACACTGCAGTAGATGAACCAGCCTGTGAACTACTCACACAAACGCTTTCAGAAGGGAGGAGCTTGCGTGTTCATAAAGGGTTTAAGGTCTGGTGGACTTACACATGGGGGAGGAAAAGCACCTAGTGAAAATTTGCTGAAAGCAAAATAATGGGTCCTAGACTTGAGGGGGTGCCTGCAGCTTGCTCAGAGCCTAAGGCATACTAGGCACCCCGTAGGTATTGCTGAATACAGGAACTCACTGAACATATCAAATCCCCTTGTGTGAACTAGATTTGAAGAATTACTTCTTCTGAAAGAAAAAGACTATTTTTGAAAAAATACGAAAAAACAGCAGGATCCGAATTGGAAAAATACTTTGGAGCCAAAACTCAACAGTCTAATAGTTAAATAAAAAGTTTACCTACTGCTACTACTGCGTATGGATGGCAGTGTTGTAACGCTGTAGAGTGTTAACATAGTTGAATCTCATGCAAACTTTGCCCCTTCTCTCCCAGAAGTGGTTCTGCTTGCCCATTCCCTTATTTCTTATTTTCTTTCCCAATTTTATCTATGTTCAATTAATTCCAAAGTGATGACTTAGACATTCTGCTTATTGCTTTTTCTGTATTTCTCTATTTCCTCCATTCACCAATGCACACTTGACTCTGAGAGTCGGGACTTTTCTAGACTTGTTGCCCAACAACTGTTTATCAAAGTGAATAGAAAACATTAATCCTTAAGGAAATCCGTTATATCAATTACCAGGAGATGGAAAAGAAGAGAGAGTTTACAGCTAAATAACATTTTGTACAAACTTATTTTCCTCAAACTTAAAACTCAAGTTTGAAGTTTAAGATTTCCAGATGTTTCATCCAAAGAAGAAAGTCATTCCCATAGTGCTAGAGTGGGCTTAAGCAATGGCTGAAAATCTGGTATTACGGCTTCTTTCCTTATCCTTCTCTGTCCTCTTGCCACATTTACATTTCCAGTGGGATTAGTAAGACATTTGCAATAGTTATCACAAGTAATTGACTCATTTTTTCAGGCGGCAGGGAGAGGAGGCCAAAAGGAAGGTAAAATTGACATGGTTTTAATGGGATAGCTTATAGATTCATTTGTAAAATGGTAGGTATCTATGAAAAAGTGTCTCTAAAACCTAAGTTAAAAGAAATTCATCTAGACCCATCTAGATTTGTTGTATTTAATGTGTAGCTTAAAAGAGAACAATTCATTTGTCTATTTGTTTACAAATTTCTCTCTCCTCCACCCCTTCCCCTTTGGTAACCGTAAGTTTGTTTTCTATGTCTGTGGGTCTATTTCTGTTTTGTATTTATTTAAGTTCATTTCTATCTTTCTTTTTCAGATTCCATATGTAAGTGTATCATATGATATTTGTCTTTGTCTGGCTTACTTCCCTTAGTATTAATCTCTAGGTCCATCCATGTTGCTGCAAATGGCATTATTTCATTCTTTTTTATGGCGAAGTAATATTCCATTGTATATATATACCACATCTTCTTTATCTATACAACTATCAATGGACATTTAGGTTGCTTCCTTATCTTGGCTATTGTAAATAGTGCTGCAGTGAAGGTTCTTATTTTGATGAAATTCTTGTCCACTTCACCATTTTAATACATAAAATTTTTTGAGACAGGCTGTAACAATGATTTTGCTTATCCTATTAGTAAATGCTTAGAAAATCTTAGCTACTATTGTCCTCAAGGAGTTTAAACCAGAGTGATTACCACAGCAAGTAGTATCCTGTTTCTTCTAAGTGGGAGATCTACCAGAAAAGGGGGAAGAGAGGAGGTGGGCAGGAGCTAAATGGCTGAGCACTCTCTAGGATCTTCCATACCACAGAATAACTCTCCAGTAAGCTCTTTTTAATTTTTTAAAATTGCCCTATAACCCAAGGAACTAAAAAATTTCATAACAAATCCCATACCGGTGCATTTATTTTCTGCACTGGTACAATAGGGCTGATTTTCCAATGGTTACTAATATATTTGAAGAATAACAACTTGATAATGTATTAGTATTTGTGAGTAGGATAGTTTATAACCATTTTGTTCTTCACCTTTCTCAGCATAGTGTCTAAGAAAGAAGGTTGTATTTCTGGTTCCTTGAAAATTGTATGTGAATACTTTTATGAATAAAAATATCTTTTTCTCTTCAGTTTTTTTATTTTTTCCAGATCACATATGTATATATATTTTTTCCCTCTGTATGCTTACATACAACTTTAGGCAGGTTCTGTTCAAATGACCTTTGTGAAAACTGGTTATTAATGAAAATAATGACTTCTTGATTTCACTATTATGGTTTAATCATATTTAAACCATTTGGATTAGGCAGGGTTTCTCAGCTTCAACACTATCCATATTTTGGACCAGATGATTCTGTTTTGTGGGGACTGTCCTGTGCATTGCAGGATGTTTAGCAGCATCCCTGGCCTCTACCCTCTAGACGCCAGTAGTACTCACCAGTCGTGACAACCAAAAATATTTCCAGACGTTGCCAAATGTCCCCTGGAGGCCAAAATCACCTTTTCCCTCCTTTCCTGGGGTGAAAACCATTGGATAAGATACCGCTGAAACAGTTCTTCATGTGAATGGGAAAAATTAAGCTCCAGCTGTCCATTTACAAACCCATGCTTAAATCTCAGAATTGTAATACCAATTTGTCAGAAACTCCAGGGATTTTTAAAATTAACCTTAAGGATACTTGTTTGCCCTGTAAAAATTTCAGAACTTATCATCAGTTAAATTGCAGATTTTCAATATAATGCTGATATTATTTGAGGGATGTACATATACCTCATTAAGAGACCAAAAAGAAACAACCGCTAGGCCCTATCTACCTTGCAGCCTCCTACATTTTCCTTACAAAGGCCAGGGCTATTTGAATGATTGTAGCTGGAAAAATGAGAATTGGGGACTTCTTGAGTCCATCTTAAGGCTGTAAAATTTAGTAATTTTTGACACTCTTCAGCAACTGAATAGCTTTTGCAAGCTTTAGGTGACCTTAACAGAGAAGTTCATGGATTTGTTGGTGGAACAGCTAGATGGTTGCTTACCAAGTCCTTTAAGCATCCCTTCCCAGACTTGCTTACTGGCAGCAAGGCAAAGCCTGTGAAATTTGGAAAGACCTGCAGTATCTTGCATGAGCCATTCTCTTTGTGGATAGTGGGCTTTGCATAAACTTCCTTCCATAACTTCCTGTCCCGTACTCCATCTTCATTCATGTATCTTTTCATCTTCTCCCCCCTTCACCCCTACCCTCCAATTATCCCCTCCCCAGGGCTCCCACAAAAAAGTTTAAGGGAACAGATAAAAAATGTCTGTTATTAAAGTTATTCAATAATTAACTTTTGTGGACTGGTGCCAGAGAGTTGTATGGCATTTAATAAAAGCTTTTTCATTATTTTTCTTACCTATCATTTGTCTCTGTTCACATTTTGGGTAAAATTAGCCTTTACCAGTGAACCAGCAAATTCTGAGTTTAATATTAACGCACAGTAGCTAGTTTGTAATTGGTGCCAGTTTAATCTTCTGGCTGTTTCAAATAGTACCACCTCTGGCCATAACCTCTTTTCATGCACAAGAATTTCCAGAATTAACTTTTGTTTGGGAATACTTAGCTATTAGAAATAGACGAGGAAGAAGGTACACTCCTGAAAAGTCTATATTCATGACTAGAGCTGATAGGATAGGTCATTCTATTCTCATTCAAAACAATGCATGACAATTAATTTTGGAATTTTTTTATCCTGTCTTCCATAAATAAAGGATGTTCCTGTTTAATCTTTTGAGTATCCCATTGATTTCTGGAATACTGTATGTATAAATAAGACATCTCCCCAGGACCCTGGTATTTTATCTTTCCAGACCATGAAATAGGCACTAAGTGTTGGTGAGCACTAACTTTCAAATTAAAACTCTTATTAAGTACAACTTCCTCTGCATTCAAATGGGAACATATTTCTGCAAAACTGCATAGTTAAATGTTTTTCAAATACCAACTGAAATGTGCACACTAAGATTACTAGTTATCATAACAAAAGATCAAGAGGTTGTTTTCTTAATTTGGGGTTTTATTTTGGACAAAAGAATATTTTAGCTCAATTTGAAGCCTTTGATTCTCTAGTAATTCTAGTAATTCTTGTTTTGCAAATGTTATTCTACTTTCATTTAGAGTAAATGCCAACTTTTAAAAATGACACAGTTAATTTACATTAGTCAAAAGAAAAAAGTATGGGAAGTTTTTTGTCTGCTTGTTTTGTTTGTTAGTTTTTGTTTTTAATAAATTTTAGTTTTATTGCATATTTCCAATAGAAGAATAAAGACAAAAACACAGAATGCCTTCTACCTGGTTCTTGTAAATTACTGCTTTGGTGTCTGTTAGGTGACCTTTAATGCTTGAGAGAGTCATCTGGGAGTCAAGAGCAAAGGGAATCCAATTGCATGGAGCAGATGGAAGACTGGGAGGCTGCCAAGGGGGGGCTGGGCAGAAGAATTTTTAGATTATATTTTCCTATCAATAAATATCTGGGAAGAATTTTGTTTCCAGAGAGTTTACTAAAAGAATGTCTATTTTTGTTCCGTGGTTACATGAAACTGTAAGGCACATTTCTACACTACATAAAGACATGAAATAAATTAGTCAGTTCAGGTGTCTGTATCCATTCTTTCTGGGCCACTGAAGCCTAGTTAGACCCTCACTGCCTGCCAACTGCTTATTAACTTCCAGGTTCCTTGTTAGAATAGGGAGAGGATTGGATCCAAAGGTAGATATTAAAGTTACTCTATTAAATTCATTACCAGTAGGACTGTTGACATTCTTGTGTGTCTGAATAAGGTAATTCTTCTCTAGTTAAATAACTACTAAATGAATAAATGTATTATTTCAAAAGCAACTTTAGTAGATGTTTGCATTTTCTTAAAAAAAAAAAAAGATAGGAATCCTTTGAAGCATTCAGAACATTCTCATCATGCTAACCTCAAAAGAAACAACAAACTTCATTGAAATATACACAGTTTCCTATAACATCTGTATTTATGTCACCATCTAACTTTTGTGGTATGATAACAATTATTTACCAGATAGGTAGAGTGACTATTTTCCCCTTAATAATAGTAAGTGAATATAAAAATCTTGCTTCTCACTTATTCTCAGTCTATATATATTCACGTAATTATACATTTTACTAACAAGTATGCTTTTTTTCCTTTTTAAATAATACTAAGGTCATTGGAAGCTCTTGGATAAACAAGTCACTGAAAATAAACTTAGATAGTAAAACACTGTGGTCCTGAAAAACTGCACACTACTTTATTTGGAAATAGTAGAATTTGCAGAATGTTGCTGTAAAGGGCATGCTACTCAAATTACTTGGTTCTGAAGACTCTTACTATGAAAGCAAAGTATTTTCTGAAGGAGTAGAGCACAAATAGCTAAATGTTTGAGCCAAAAAATAGAGTTATTATTTTACTGTCTTGGAAAAGCCTATCCAATTTCACCATGTATGTATTGCAAGTCTTTTTTATTAAAAAGATAGCATAATAGAAGAAGCTAGAGGTGACAAATAAACAACTGTTTAGGCTTAAGTTATTTTTAGCTATAGGATGCTGATAATCTATAAGAGTTGGACTGTCCTTTAGGAAAAGATTAAAATGCAGTTAAATTTCTTTTAGGTGTAGGGAGATGTTTTGGGCTATTAAAACCTACTTTAGAAGTCTACATTCCTGCCATGGATCTTATTTTCCCCTAAGTTTCTTCAGTGTTTTCTTGTTGGTTTGTATTTTCCTGCCAGAGAAAGAGCTTCCATGACAGAACTGTTTTCCTTTTTCTCCCCTTTCTTCCTCTCCTTCCTCTCTCTTTCTTGCTTTCTTGCTCTCTTCCTTTTCAAAGTGTTATTTTCCCCAGTCACAGTCTTACTAACAATATCTCAGGGTTGGGAAGAACTTTTGAGGTTCTAGACTAATGATCACCCATCAATGAATCTTCATAAGTGGCATACAGGCTCTGTTGGAATAGTTAGCAGTGGGGAATTACTTTATAGAGCAACCCAATTATGGTTGTTACAACATTCTTCATCATATGTGCCAGGGTCATCTATCTACCTAAAATTCTCCCTCCCTCCCTCCCTCCCTCCCTTCCTTCCTCTTCCTTCTTTCTATCTCTTTCTTTTTCTTTATCTCTCTATCATCTTCTGACTTCTACAGCTAAAAAAAGTGTGAAATGTCAGCCCTTGAAGTATTTGAAAGTAGTTTCTGAACACCAACCCCTGTCCCTACTGAATCTCTTTTCTAGGTAAACAGATTTATTTCCTTCAGTTGTTCTTCACGTGTCACTGTTACCAAATGCTTCTTATAATTTTCTTATTCTCTGGACCTGCTCCATATCTCAAAAACCACACTTAAAGTATAACACTTGGTCTGGGGTCTGAGCAGTGCAGGGTAGATCAAGAATACTATATTACCTTCTTCATATTGACCTCTAGACTGTTTTGATTTTTTTGGCTACTCTCTTCTAGTGCTGATTCAAATTAATCCTATTGGATATTAAAATCTCTAAGTCTTTCGTACTCATTTGTATTTTGGTTAGGTCACACTGCTAGTATGAAGTAATTAATGATTTGAATCTAAGAGGATGACTATATTATTCCTATTAAATAGTGTCATGCTTTGAGTTATTTTCTTATTTTTGACTGTTTTCAGTGTCTTAAATTACCGTTAAACCATGATTTTGCTTATACCTTTTTCCAGAGTCACTGATAAAATGTTGAAAAAAGCAGGGTTGAGAACCAAGTTATGAAGCATTCCAATTTAATGGCTATAAATAGAGATGATTTCTAAATTTATAGCTCTAGCTGTTCCTGTTTCCAAGCTTCAAATTCATATATCCTTCTGACAACTTTGACATTTCACACTTCATATTTCCAAAAAACTAGCTGTTGATGCCCACCCCCATATCCAACCCTCTGGTCATTCTCATCACACAGTTGGTCAAACTCAAAAATTATGAGTCAGCTTTATTTTCTCCATTTTCTTCACTGCTTCCTTCCCCATCAAGTCTGTTAGTTCAATCTTCAAAACCAGTGCTTTCACTTTCTTCCATTTTCACTTCCCTTCCCTGGTCTAAGTTCACGTCTTAACTGAACCATCTCAACAGGCTCCATGTTTGATTCTGCATCCACTCTTCTCCCAGAAATTGCTTTCTCCACACAACAGCCAAAGGATCTTTTAATGTAGAACTACTATATGATCCAGCAGTTCCATTTCGGGTTATTTATCTGAAGGAAACAAAAACACTAAATCAAAAAGATATCAGCACCCCCATGTTCACTGCAGCATTATTTACAATAGCCATGACATGGAAACAACCTAAGTGCCCATCAACAGATGAATGGATTAAAAAAATGTGGCAAATATATTCAGTGGAATATTATTCAACCATAAAAAGAAGAAAATCCTGCCATTGGCAAAACATGGCTGAACCTTGAGGACATTACGTTAAGTAAAATAAGTTAGACAGAGAAAGACAAATACTGTATGATCTCACTTATGTATGCAATCTAAAAAGAAGAAATAGAACTTGTAGATACAGAGAACAGATTGGTGGTTGCCAAAGAGGGTGGGGAGTGGATGAAATGGGTAAAGGGGGTCAAAAGGTACAAACTTGCAGTAATAAATAAATAAGTTCTGGAGATGTAATGTACAGCATGGTGACTATAGTCAATAATAATGTATATTTGAAAGTTGCTAAGAGAGTAGATCTTAAAAGCTCTCATCACAAGAAAAAAGTTTGTAACTATGTGTGATGATGGATGTTAATTAGACTTATTGTGAAAAAACGCATAATTTAATGAATATTTTTGTTGAAGTATTTAATGAATATTCTTGTTACAAAGTATAATATATACACAGCGTAATATATATACAGCTATATATATATATATATATATATATATATATATACCAAATCATAAATATGCAGCTCAATGAGTTGTCACAAGGAAAACATACCCTATAACCTCCACACAGATCAAGAAATAGAACACTACCAGACCTCAGAAGTCTCTCTTGCCATGTCTCTCACCAACTTCATTTCCTCCCCAAAGTAACTGAACTTTAACATGATGCATTAGACTTGCCTCTTTCAAATTTTACATAAAAGGAATCATACATAAACCTTTTTTGAGTCCAATTCATTTCATTAAATATGACTGTGAAATAGTACATCTATGTTATATACAGGAGTAGTAGTTTTTTCATTTTCATTTCGTCTCATTTCATTGCTGTATAGTGTTTCATTATATGACTAAACCACAATTTACTTATCCATTCTAATGTTGATGGATATTTGGGTTGTTTGCTATTAAGGACTGCTATGAATAATACTGCTATGAACATTTCTGAATATGTCTTTTGGTGCAGATATGGACACGTTTCTGCTGGATTTATATCTAGGAGAAGATTCACTGAGTTAAAGGGTAAATGTATGTTCAATTATAGTAGATACATCTAATTTTATAAAGTGATTATACTAATTTATACTCCCACCAGCAGTAAATGAGAGTTCTAGTTGCTCCACATCATCACCATGTGTACCTACAATTTTGAATTTAAATAGCAAAAACATTGTAAGAATTAGATAATTCAACAAGAATGAAGAGAATATTAAGATTGACAACATCAAGAGTAAAAAGTGACATATCCCTGTGGTTATTTTAAAATCAGGAGGTAGATGAGAAGCAAACCAAGTACTGGTTTGAGACTGATACTCTTTCTGAGGGGTGGGTCACTGGAAACCATACAGGGGCCAAAATAATCAACCTAGCTAAAAGGTCCCTTTGGGGAGTGGGAAATGAATTCTTATTCACTGTACTTGCTTCCTGGGAAGGGATAATATCAAGTGTTAGGGGAGTACCTTGCTTTTACAAACAGTCTTTTAAAATATCTTATTATGAGTAAGTGAGTTATTTTTCTACAAATATGTTGACACATCCAGTACCGCAATTCTTCATTTACATTTCCATGACTTCTCTACTTCTCTTGTCTTTGTTGTCTCTTCAGTCTAGTTGCTCACCTGGTTTTTATCTTCCTCAAACGTCTATATTCCCTTTTAGCTTAACTTCATACAACTTTAAAAAATATCTAAATCTGTAGCACATTTACAAATCTATAATTTTGATGTCTAGTAATGACAGTTTAGAAGTACTGATCTAATTCCTTGATGATTCTGATTAACCTTCATGGTGTAAAGACAGTGTTAGCATCTCAGGTCCAAACCAAAACATTTTTGAGAGTGAAAGAGGGGCACTGTTGATAATTATATTAGGACAACCAGCAAAGACAGAGATTGTCATGGGCAAATTGGGACCTATTGCCATCCGAGCTTGATAACAGTCTTCAGATCATCTTGCCTTCCCATTTCCTGGGCTATGGATGGTGGACACTGTAATTTGGTTGCTTTAAAGGGGTGGGGGCTGTTCAGGAGATCTAGGAAAGGAGAATCTGCCCCCCACCCCAAAGTATCATGTAGTAGAAGAAACATGAATTTAAGGTTAAGTTTTAATTTCTGTTCTAAAAATCACTATCTGTGTAGCTTTGTTACTCAATCTCTTTTATCCTTGGATTCTTCATTGAAAAATGCAATGATGTAAGAATGAACCAAAATGCCAGAGAAAGTATGAGTCCGCCATTACCAGAAAAGATACTCAATACATATTACTCTTCCAAGAGAGTCAATGCTTGCAAATAAGAAGGTAATCAAAGGGAGAGGAGGTGGCCTCATACTGAAAACGGTCCAATTCTCTCATCCAACCTATAATTCTTAATATTGTATGTATCTTTTATATTTTTCTCCAAATACTTTTATATTTGTTTCTAAGAACTGTCCTGTGGTAAAGGCAGGGCAATTTTTATTATACCCATATTAGAGACAAAGAAGCAGAGGCTCAGAAATGTTCATAGTTTTGACAAAATTGCCATGGTTATTAAATGTTAGGTCCAGGATGTAAACCCAGGTCTCTTGCATCTTGGTCTAGGACTTTTTTTTAACATGTCTGGCTCTTCCTGCCTTTTTCAGGTGTATGGATGGGTAATTAATTAACTCTGGTCCCTAGGCTTGAGATAAGACACTGATTTGAAAGAAGCCATTTAATAAAATATTTAAGGTATATTTGCTTTTATGATATGCTTTGCTTTATTTTTTGACACAAGTGAGGTGTTGATTATAGTTCTGGAAGCAGCTAAAGGATAAAAATCACTAACTTTTTATTATCTGCATACGTATCACACATTTTACGGTTATTCCAAAACAAATGTTCAGTTCTGCAGTTGCTTTTCCCTGAATACTAGAAACACCTCAGATATTTTTCCATCAACCCTCTATTCAGTGAGAGTATTATGCTCTGGGAATGCTGATATTACATCCAAAATACAATTAATAATTTCAGTCTGTGATATAAAGCACATAAATTATTTCAAAGGCAAATGAAAAATAAATCAGGGCCCGACTATGTTTTAGCGTTATTTTCCACCACCTTCTTCAGCTGATAGTATGAGAAAGCTAGAGTTAATCCTAAAACCCTTGGAGCTTAATAGTCAGGACATTGCTATTCAACAACAAAAGAAAGAAGGGGAAACAGGTGGACAATGTTCCGAATCAATGGTAGTGGCTCATGCTTCTTCAAGGGGAGTGGGCTGACCCTGAGCACAGGGAGGGATGGGGCCACCCACATGGCTGCAGGTTCAGCCCAAATAGTTCTAAAGTGCCTCAGAAAACACTGGACTAAAAGAGTAGAAATAAGTACATGTCTTTGTATGACTTGAGAGAATGGTCCAAAAAGAAGATAGAATCCATATGGAAAAAATTTAGACTTCCTTTTTAAAGGAAGCTTCCTTTTTTAAAAAAAGTAACAGCTTTATTGAGCTATAATTCACATACCATACAATTTACAAATTTCAAGTGTACAATTCAATGGTTTTTAGTATATACACAGCGTTTTGCAACCATCACCACAATCAATTTTAGAACACCTTCATCACCCCAAAAGATATTCTTTACACATTAGCTATTATCCCCCAATCCTTCCATCTCCCCAGCCCTAGGCAACCATGATCTACTTTCTGTCTCTGTATATTTGCTTATTCTGGGCATTTCATGTAAAATAATTTATATAATATGTGGCCTTTTGCGACTGGCTTCTTTCATTTAGCATAATATTTCCAAGGTTATCCATGTTGCATTAAACATCAGTACTTCATTTCTTTTTATTGCTGAATAATATTCCTTTTTACTGATATTATCTATTAATTAATTGATGGACATTTGGATTGTTTTCCCTTTTTGGTTATAATGAAGAATGCTGCTGTGAATATTTGGGTACAAGTTTTTGTAGAAACATGTTTTCATTTATCTTGCATCTATACCTAGGGGTGGAATTGCTGGGTCATGTTGTAACCCTATATTTGGTCCTTTGAGGAGCTGCCAAACTTTTCCAAAGTGGCTGCACCATTTTACATTCCCACCAGCAGTGTATGAGTGTTCCAGTTTCTCTACATTCTTATCAACACTTGTTATTTATCTTTTTGAATATAGTCATCCTAGTGAATGGTAAGTAGTATCTCACTGATTTAGTCCTCTTGGGATGCTGTACTAAAATACCATAGACTGGATGGCTTATAAACAACAAACATTTGTTTCTCATATTTCTGGAGGCTGAGAAGTCTAGGATCATGGTGCTGGCAGACAATGTTAATTTAGGGCTTCCTGGTTCATAGACATCTGTCATTTTGCTTTGTCCTCTCATGGTGGAAGGGGCTAGGGAGCTCTCTGGGGTATTTCATAAAATCACTCCCATTTTTGAGTGTTCCACCCTCCTGACCTAAGCACCTCCCAAAGCCTCACTTAATACCATTACATTGGGCATTAGGATTTCAACATATGAATTTTCAGGGGACATAAACATTTAGACCATAGCACTCATTGATTGGCATTTTTCTGATAGCTAATTATAGATTTCATTTTTGTCCAGAATGTTAGCCAATATATATGCCCTTCAGGGACAATATTGGCTAAATATTGCAAATCCCTGTATATTATCTCCACTGTAAAAGTTCTTTGTTCATTTCTTGTAATTCCTATTCCATAGTTATGTCTTTCCCGTGGACTTGTCATGTGGCAATTAAGTTATAGTGTGTTTATTATATTGCATTAAATCGTATTATATTTATATATTGTATTGTTATAGGGTATTGTCTTATTAGTTACATCTTTTCTAGGGGCAATATATAATTTTCTCCAGGAAGACTGCAACTCTCAGAGGATAAGGTCCATGCTTCTTGTTTATTTTGAGACTGTTTCATGATTTAATACAAAGTTGAGCATGTAGTTTGCACCTACTAAGAATTTGTTTATTGACTAGTTCAGTTGATTGCTCATTTTTGCTAGGCTAGTTTAAATGAAGTCTTAAAGCTAAAAAGATGTAAATGAACCAATATTCACAAAATGTAAACTTCATCAAGTGTTGGGTAATTAGGATTTTACCAAATTAATTTTTTAAATTCATAGTTTAACAGAGCTTGATAATTAAGTACAGCAGCATCCCTAAGATAAGAGGATTGGGGGTGATTCCCTGTGGAGGTGAGGGTGTTGCACATGGGCCCTGTGCTGCTGTTTCATAGAGTGATGTGGGGAGTTTTCCTCATCTCTATCAGTCAGACAAATAGAACCACATCCACAGATTCTACTGGGAGGCATTTGGAAGCTTAACAAGGGGTATGTGAGTAAAAGTGGTTTTAAAGAGTGTCAGTTTTCATTTGTTCAACTTCCATATGTACTATAACAAAATTGATTTGCTTGATAACTCATCTGTTGTTTCCCTTTCCCATTTCCCCTTTCAAAGTTGCTCCTTTTCCATTTCATACCAAAGAAATGCAGACCTCTCATCCATCTTGAACTTATCACGCTGCTGTGCTCAGTACTGTAAAAGCCTCTGGAGAAGAAAGTGGGGAAGGGACAAATTCAAAGTATTGGTGTTGGCAGTCTTCTTCAATCAAGAAACCATAAGCACTACCCCTAATTCATCTTATTCAGATAAACATTTCCAATGCATTTTTCTTTTTATGTTTAGTAATTACTCACCAAAATTTGTGAAACATTTATACTCTCTTGATCAATTATTTACTACTAATACCTTTAATAATAATTATTATTATTTATTATTATGATGTACTACTAAATGTTATAGCAATACCTCATTCCAGAAGGAAACTTACAATTCTTAGATGTTTAAGATCACAGGCAATAAAAATCAATTTCAATTTATAGACATATTTTTGTAGCAAAGAAGTATGCTAAGGTGGTCAAAAGTAGTTTCGAGCATAAAAAAATTACTTTAAAATCATATTCTATAGATGCTGAAGGGGAAGTCACATGAAATAATCATCTCAAGAAGAAAAAGGACAAAGACAAATTTTTTATAATTAAAGAAAAACTTGTCATGTATTTGCTTATTTATTAATAAAATAGATGATATCAAATTGATGATACCTATATCCCACTGGCTACATTTAAAACAGTAATGTTAGTATTTATAATATTCTGGAAATTACTTTCTTTGCATCTATTTAAACAGTGGTGAAAAAGACATTTTATGTGTCAACCTAGAAATTTACAAAGTTTTGCCAAACTTTTTCATGGGATATTGAGCAAAAAAAGAATAAAGAGAAGAATATTGCTATGGTTCAAGGTAAGGTACTTTCCAACTGCACAGGCTTCGTTTTTGTAACTTCCTTTCCCCATTATATTAATTTTGGTCCTGCTTTTATCTGAAAACTCTGATGTTGAGGGAGGGTGAGGGAGGAAACAGAGCAACAACTGTCCTGTCTGAGCACATTCTGCTGCTGGAAGTCATCCCAGAAGATGCTCCTCAATGATTCCAGTGTCATGTGAACCAAGTCTGCTTTCAAGGCCTTCTGAGAAGGCCCTTGATCTTTTCCCCTCAGACTGATTTTCATAATTTCTTAGGGTTTTTGTCAAAATATTAAAAGCATTTAAAAATATTTTCAAGTTAAAGGAAAACCCTATTTATGTCCAAATTATAGCAAGTAAAATTTCAGAAAAGTGGTTACATTTAAACATAAGAGTGTTGCAAGTTGGTAAGTATATTGCAATGTTTGATTTGGCAGCTGTGGAGCAAAGCTTTAACTGAGGGTAGGATTTTCATCTTTTCAAGCCAAATATGGTCAGTTTTAAACTCCTGACAGTGTCCATATATATATGTCTCTCTTAATAGTTTGACTTGGATTTATTACTCATACAACTCAGTCCTCCATGTGGCAAAATGGGGTTTTCCTGCCTTTGACCCTTTCTTGTGGTTTGGCACTTGCCCTGCTCCCTCTGGGGTCCAGGCTCATGAAAAATTAAACTAATAGGAGGGGATCTTTGTTTATCCCCATATAAAGGGATTTGCAAAGCATAAGTGAGGAAAAGTATCTTAAATTGCTTTGCAAACTCTATAGTGCTTTCTAAAGGTTACCTTTATTACAAATAGCCCAGGGGTTCCTTGAAGACAGCAACCGTATCTTACTGAACTTCAAATTTTTCACATCTAGCACAGTGCTAGATATACAATGTGTAGTTAATTTATGTTTCCTGAGTAAATTTCAGTTTTTTTCTCAGAACCTCAAGTTAATCTGTGCAGCTTTGAGGGCAACCAAATAGAATTAATGTTCATTGAGTGTCTACGAGATACCTTTTTTAGTATGAAGGTATCTCAAGTGAGCAAATTCCTAGTGTCATAACTACTTGGCAATAAGAAACTCTGAGAGTTCATACTAGGTGAATGTTGGGCCTGCTGGACTGGGAGAGGCTGAGAGAGATGGGCTGGCTATGGAGCTGGAGGTGTACCAGATTGAGTCCTCTAGAAACGGATGCCAAAATGGCATTATATACTAAATGTGCAAGAGATTTACTGGGGGGAACACGTGTAAGAGAAAAAGGAAAGGAAGAAGAGTTGCTTAAGAAGAGTCTCAGACTGCAGCAGAATTATAAGAAAGCTTGGGCTGGCCTCAGCATCCCCATGCTCAGTCATTGGCTGGGGGCAACCTGTGGGAAGTGTGGTCTCAGCAGGAACAGGGTGGTGGATTCAGAAAGCAGCAGTTAGGGCCATCTATCAACTATGTTCCCCATAGCAAGAGATGTGAGTGGTGCATTTTTCAGGGCCACAGCAGGCTTTTTGTGTGGGTGGAATTAGAAGCAGTATTCCAAATCACGTTGATTGGAGGCTGAGGCAAACCTGGTTTAATCTAGCCAGCTGATCCTGAGAAGTGGGTAAAGAAACACAATTAGTAAGGAAGAATGGTAATCTGGAAGCACAAGTTAAGGAAGAGCCAGTCTTTTGGGGTTGAAATAAGTGAAGTAGGGAGTGAGTAGAAGAGACTCATGAGTGTTTTATGCTGAGTGAAGTTAATTGAACAATGAGATGCAGAATGTACTTAATTATATAGAATTTGAACCTTCAGATTATTTTCAATATGTCAAAATGATTGTGCATTTAAAAAATGGTTGATGGAATGTGCTGTATTAGAATCTGGAGAAAGGTCATCAAAGAGCATTAAAAAGGGGAAAGATCACAAATCTATCCCAATAGTGTGAGAAAAGAATTAAGTGGAAGCTTGGTGAAGAAAGTCCTAAAAACTTAAGGGACGTGTTTTGTTATTTCTATCTTTTAATGTTCCTGCTAGCATTCACTTGTACTTAGTTACGTTTCTTAGAAAATTAATACATATCTTTTATATTTTGTTGATGTAGAAACTTATCATCCCCTCCTTTTAAATTATTTGCAGACGCAAGTTTGATCACATATCTTTGATTGTAACATTTATGTACTCCGGTTGTGACAAATGATTTTATAAAGCAAATTTATCTAATCATACCCAAGAACAGGGGGTTCCCTGGTTGCGCTCTTGTCCTCCCAGTTCTTAGAGTAATTGTGTGATGACCTATCTTGTCATAACCTGATCTTATCAATTAAATTATTTTGTTTTTTAGTGTCAATGTACTAAGCTTACTCACATTTAGGAGAAAATTATTATCATAAATTTCCATTTTCTTGATTTACTTAAATCAGTGGTGAATAAATGACTAGTTTTTTGTGAGTTACTGTTTATCAAATTGTGGCTAACATTGATAGAAGTTTTATTTAAAAGATTTTATGAGTTGTAAATTTTCTGTAAACAGTGTAAATGCTTTGCAAAATTGATATTAGACGGTCTTCTTCATATTTTACATGGCATGGTAGATTCTGGTGTTTATCTACTTTAATTATTGGCATTGTAGAATTTATTATGTGGTTCTACGAAAGTTATTTTCTCTTACATATTTTCTACATTTAAAAATCTTCTAACTCATGCATTATGTAACCCATTTTAATCACTTGTATTAAAATGACACCTTATTGAGCATCTAAATTGCTTATTCTTAGTGTCTTAAAATGGTAATTGAGATTTTCACAATGTTAAAAGGATATACATTATGAAATATAAAATATGTAGGCATCATTTTGACGGCCTCTGAAATCTCGATGAGTTTTAATGCCCTATTATAAAAGGGTCTTTTTCACTGTCTAGATTGAGATGCAGGTATTTATGGAATATAAAACATTCATAACTTCTCTCCTGCCCTCAATCAACACACACACATACACACACACACATCAGTGTGTCTATGATCTGTTGGCATGCATGGAGCTTTTTGTTCTTCCCCAAGCTCTGAGTCTGGTTGAAGAAGGAGTCATAGGAAATGGGGTGAGTAGAAAGATGGAAGGGATGACATGGTATATGTTCGCAGCCTGGCTCTTTGGACTAGAATTGAGACCATGGAATTAGAAGGGAAGAGCTAGAAGTTGGGAAGAACTGTTTTCTTAAAAGATGTAAAATTCTGGCTATATTGGAGCTATTTTGGTACTCATTCTCTCAGGCTCTTTGTGGATTCCAGTCCTGCTCTGATATCCCAAAGTTTGATGGCTTTGAGAACTTCAGGATTCAGCACCTGGCACAGATTTTGGGTTAGTGGGCATTATCTGTGGGTGCATTCAGTGAGGCTCAATGAAATGGGAGAAGAAAGGATGTTGGATGCCATTAGCTGACTAGAGCTGATGAAAATAGCTATTGGTCAAATGGAAATATTGGTGGCCTCCATTTGGGAGTGGTAGAAATAATCAGAGATCACTTTAAATAGGTTAGCATTTTTAATGGAGCGATCACAATTTGAGTATGTATATGTGCATAGATAACACCCTGATGAAACAAAGTGGTGATTTGTTTGTACTATAATAATAAGTTTATATGGGTGTGTATAACCTTAAAATTATGAATTTCTCTGGAATACTAAATTTATTATAAAATGGCTTTCAAATTAATTAATTTTAAATGGTTATATTTTTGTCTAGGATGTATGGGATTTTCAAGCTTAATTTTTTTTTAACATATTTATTGGAGTATAATTGCTTTACAATGGTGTGTTAGTTTCTGCATTATAACATAGTGAATCAGCTATACATATACATATATCCCCATAACTCCTCCCTCTTGCGTCTGCCTCCCACCCTCCCTATCCCACCCCTCTAAGTCATCACAAAGCACTGAGCTGATCTCCCTGTGCTATGCAGCTGCTTCCCACTAGCTATCTGTTTTACATTTGGTAGTGTATATAAGTCCATGCCACTCTCTCACTTCGTCCCAGCTTACCCTTCCCCCACCCCATGTCCTCAATCCATTCTCTACGTCTGCGTCTGTCCTGCCACTGGGTTCTTCAGAACCTTTTTTTTTTTTCTTAGATTCCATATATATGTGTTAGCATACAGTATTTGTTTTTCTCTTTCTGACTTACTTCACTCTGTATGACAGACTCTAGGTCCATCGATCTCACTACAAATAACTCAGTTTCGTTTCTTTTTATGACTGAGTAATATTCCACTGTATATATGTGCCACATCTTCTTTATGCATTCATCCGTCGATGGACACTTAGATTGCTTCCATGTCCTGGCTCTTGTAAATAGAGCTGCAATGAACATTGTGGTACATGACTCTTTTTGAATTATGGTTTTCTCAGGGTATATGCCCAGTAGTGGGATTGCTGGGTCGTATGGTAGTTCTATTTTTAGTTTTTAAAGGAACCTCCACACTGTTCTCCATAGTGGCTGTATCAATTTACATTCCCACAGAGAGTGCAAGAGGGTTCCCTTTTCTCCACACCCTCTCCAGCATTTATTGTTTGTAGATTTTTTATGATGGCCATTCTGACTGGTGTGAGGTGATACCTCATTGTAGTTTTGACTTGCATTTCTCTAATGATTACTGACGTTGAGCATCCTTTCATGTGTTTGTTGGCAATCTGTATATCTTCTTTGGAGAAATGTCTATTTAGGTCTTCTGCCCATTTGGGATTGGGTTGTTTGTTTTTTTAATATTGAGCTGCATGAGCTGCTTGTACATTTTGGAGATTAATCCTTTGTCAGTTGCTTCATTTGCAAATGTTTCTTCCCATTCTGGGGGTTATCTTTTCGTCTTGTTTATGGTCTCCTTTGCTGTGCAAAAGATTTTAAGTTTCATTAGGTCCCATTTGTTTATTTTTGTTTTTATTTCCATTTCTCTAGGAGGTGGGTCCAAAAGGATCTTGCTGTGATTTATGTCATAGAGTGTTCTGCCTATGTTTTCCTCTAAGAGTTTTATAGTGTCTGGCCTTACATTTAGGTCTTTAATCCATTTTGAGTTTATTTTTGTGTATGGTGTTAGGGAGTGTTCTAATTTCATTCTTTTACATGTAGCTGTCCAGTTTTCCCAGCACCACTTATTGAAGGGCCATCTTTTCTCCATTGTATATTCTTGCCTCCTTTATCAAAAATAAGGTGACCATATGTGCGTGGGTTTATCTCTGGGCTTTCTATCCTGTTGATAGAAAATTGATCCATTGATCAATATTTCTGTTTCTGTGCCAGTGCCGTACTGTCTTAAGGTAGCTTGGTAGTATAGTCTGAAGTCACTGACTCTGAATCCTCCAGCTCCGTTTTTCTTTCTCAAGATTGCTTTGGCTATTCGGGGTCTTTTGTGTTTCCATACCAATTGTGCAATTTGTTGTTGTAGTTCCCTTAAAAATGCCATTGGTAGTTTGATAGGGATTGCATTGAATCTGTTGATTGCTTTGGGTAGTATAGTCATTTTCACAATGATGATTCTTCAAATCCAAGAACATGGTATGTCTCTCCATCTGTTTGCATCATCTTTAATTTTTTCCATCAGTGTCTTACAGTTTTCTGCATACAGGTCTTTTGTCTCCTTAGGTAGGTTTATTCCTAGGTTTTTTATTCTTTTTGTTGCAGTGGTAAATAGGAGTGTTTCCTTAATTTCTCTTTCAGATTTTTCATCATTAGTGTATAGGAATGCAGGAGATTTCTGTGCATTAATTTTGTATCCTGCTACTTTACCAAATTCATTGATTTGCTCTAGTAGTTTTCTGGTAGCATCTTTAGGATTCTCTGTGTACAGTATCATGTCATCTGCAAACAGTGACAGTTTTACTTCTTCTTTTCTGATTTGGATTCCTTTTATTTCTTTTTCTTTTCTGATTGCTGTGGCTAAAACTTCCAAAACTATGTGAATAATAGTGGTGAGAGTGGGCAACCTTGTCTTATTCCTGATCTTAGTGGAAATGCTTTCAGTTTTTCACCATTGAGAACGATGTTGGCTGTGGGTTTGTCATATATGGGCTTTATTATGTTGAGGTATATTCCCTCTATGCCTAATTTCTGGAGGGATTTTATCATAAATGGGTGTTGAATTTTGTCAAAAGCTTTTTTCTACATCTACTGAGATGATCACATGGTTTTTTCTCCTTCAGTTTGTTAATATGGTGTATCACATTGATTGATTTGCATGTATTGAAGAATCCTTGCATTCCTGGGATAAACCCCACTTGTTCTTGGTGTATGATCCTTTTAATGTGCTGTTGGATTCTGTTTGCTAGTAGTTTGTTGAGGGTATTTCCATCTATGTTCATCAGTGATACTGGCCTGTAGTTTTCTTTCTTTGTGACATCTTTCTCTGGTTTGGTATCAGGGTGATAGTGGCCTTGTAGAATGAGTTTGGGAGTGTTCCTCCCTCTGCTATATTTGGGAAGAGTTTGAGAAGGATAGGTGTTAGCTCTTCCCTAAATGCTTGATAGAATTCGCCTGTGAAGCCATCTGGTCCTGGGCTTTTGTATGTTGGAAGATTTTTAATTCCAGTTTCAATTTCAGTGTTTATGATTGGTTTGTTTATATTTTCTATTTGTTCCTGGTTCAGTCTCGGAAGGTTGTGCTTTTCTAAGAATTTGTCCATTTCTTCCAGGTTGTCCATTTTACTGGCATATGGTTGCTTGTAGTAATCTCTCATGATCCTTTGTATTTCTGCAGTATCAGTTGTTACTTCTCCTTTTTCATTGTTAATTCTATTGATTTGAGTTTTTTCCCTTTTTTTCTTCTTGAGTCTGGCTAATGGCTTATCAATTTTGTTTATCTTCTCAAAGAACCAGCTTTTAGTTTTATTGATCTTTACTATTGTTTCCTTCATTTCTGTTTCATTTATTTCTGATCTGATATTTATGGTTTCTATCCTTCTGCTAACTTTGGGGTTTTTTTGTTCTTCTTTCTCTAATTGCTTTAGGTGTAAGGTTAGGTTGTTTATCTGAGATGTTTCTTGTTACTTAAGGTAGGATTGTATTGCTATAACCTTCCCTCTTAGAACTGCTTTTGCTGCATCCCATAGGTTTTTGGGTCATCGTGTTTTCATTGTCATTTGTTTCTAGGTATTTTTTGATTTCCTCTTTGATTTCTTCAGTGATCTCTTGGTTATTTAATAGTGTATTGTTTAGTCTCTATGTGTTTGTATTTTTTACAAGTTTTTTCCTGTAATTGATATCTAGTCTCATAGCGTTGTGGTCGGCAAAGATACCTGATACAGTTTCAATTTTCTTAAATTTACCAAGGCCTGATTTGTGACCCAAGATATTATCTATCCTGGAGAATATTCCAAGAGCAATTGAGAAGAAAGTTTATTCTGTTGTTTTTGGATAGAATATCCTATAAATATCAATTAAGTCCATCTTGTTTAATGTATTATTTAAAGCTTGTGTTTCCTTAGTTGTTTTCATTTTGGATTATCTGTCCATTGGTGAAAGTGGGGTGTTAAAGTCCCCTACTGATTGTGTTACTGTCGATTTCCCGTTTTACGGCTGTTAGCATTTGCCTTATGTATTGAGGTGCTCCTATGTTGGCTGCATAAATATTTACAATTGTTATATCTTCTTCTTGGATTGATCCCTTGATCATTATGTAGTGTCCTTCTTTGTCTCTTGTAATAATCTTTATTTTAAAGTCTATTTTGTCTGATATGAGTTTGCTTCTCCTGCTTTCTTTTGATTTCCATTTGCATGGAATATCTTTTTCCATCCCCTCACTTTCAGTCTGTATGTGTCCCTAGGTCTGAAGTGGGTCTCTTGTAGACAGCATATATAAGTGTCTTTCTTTTGTATCCATTCAGCCAGTCTATGTCTTTTGGTTGGAGCATTTAATCCACTTACATTAAGGTAGTTATTGATATGTATGTTCCTATTACCATTTTCTTAATTGTTTGGGGTTTGTAATTGTAGGTCTTTTCCTTGTCTTGTGTTTCCTGCCTAGAGAAGTTCCTTTAGCATTTGTTGTAAAGTTGGTTTGGTGATGCTGAATTCTCTTAGCTTTTGCTTGTCTGTAAAGTTTTTAATTTCCCCATTGAATCTGAATGAGATCCTTGCTGGGTAGAGTAATCTTTGTTGTAGGTTTTTCCCTTTCATCATTTTAAATATGTCCGCCAGTCCCTTCTGGCTTGTGGAGTTTCTGCTGAAGGATCCGCTGTTAACCTTCTGGGGATTCCCTTGTATGTTATTTGTTGTTTTTCTCTTACTGCTTTTAATATTTTTTCTTTGTATTTAATTTTTGATAGTTTGATTAATATGTGTCTTGGCATGTTTCTCCTTGGATTTATCCTGTATGGGACTCTCTGTGTTTCCTGGACTTGATTAACTATTTCCTTTCCCATATTAGGGAAGTTTTCAACTATAATCTCTTCAAATATTTTCTCAGTCCCTTTCTTTTTCTCTTCTCCTTCTGGGACCCCTATAATCAAATGTTGGTGCGTTTAATGTTGTCCCAGATGTCTCTGAGACTGTCCTCAATTCTTTTCATTCTTTTTTCTTTATTCTGCTCTGTGGTAGTTATTTCTACTATTGTATCTTCCAGGTCACTTATCTGTTCTTTTGCCTCAGTTATTCTGCTATTGATTCCTTCTAGAGAATTTTTAATTTCATTTATTGTGGTGTTCATCATTGTTTCTTTGCTCTTTAGTTTTCTAGGTCCTTGTTAAACGTTTCTTGTGTTTTCTCCATTCTATTTCCAAGATTTTGGATCATCTTTACTGTCATTACTCTGAATTCTTTTTCAGGTAGACTGCCTAGTTCCTCTTCATTTGTTTGGTCTTGTGGGTTTTTACCTTGCTCCTTCATCTGCTGCATATTTCTCCGTCTTCTCATTTTGCTTAACTTACTGTGTTTGGGGTCTCCTTTTCTCAGGCTGCATTTTCATTGTTCCTGTTATTTTTGGTGTCTGCCCCCAGTGGCTAATGTTGGTTCGGTGGGTTGTGTAGGGTTCCTGGTGGAGGACCCTGTTTTCTGGTGGATGAGGCTGGATCTTGTCTTTCTGGTGGGCAGGACCACGTCTAGTGGTGTGTTTTGGGGTGTTTGTGACCTTATTGTGATTTTAGGCATCCTCTCTGCTAATGGTTGGGGTTGTGTTCCTGTCTTGCTAGTTGTTTGGCATAGGGTGTCCAGCATTGTAGCTTGCTGGTCGTTGACTGGAGCTGGGTCTTAGCATTGAGATGAGAATTTCTGGGAGAGCTTTTGCTGTTTGATATTAAATGGAGCTGGGAGGTCTGTGGTGGACCAATGTCCTGAACTTGGCTCTCCCACCTCAGAGGCACAGGCCTGACACCCGGCTGGAGCACTAAGACCGTGTCAGCCACACAGCTCAGAAGAAAAGGGAGAAAAAAACAAAGAAAGAAAGAAAAATAAATAAAGTTATTAAAATAAAAAATAATTATTAAAAATAAAAAATTAAAAAGTAATTAGAAAAGAAAAAAGAGAGAAAGAAGAGAGTAACCAAACCAAAAATCAAATTGACCAATGATAACAAGTGCTAAAAACTATACTAAAAAAACAAACACACAAACAAACAAAAAGACGGACAGACAGAATCCTAGGACAAATGGTAAAAGCAAAGCTATACAGACAAAATCACACAAAGAATCATACACATACACACTCACAAAAATAGAAAAAGGAATAAATATATATATACCATTGCTCCCAAAGTCCACTGCCTCAATTTTGGGATGATTCGTTGTCTACTCATGTATTCCACAGATGCAGGGTACATCAAGTTTATTGTGGAGAAGTTGATTGTGGAGATTTAATCCGCTGCTCCTGAGGCTGCTGGGAGAAATTTCCCTTTCTCTTCTTTGTTTGCACAGCTCCTGGGGTTCAGCTTTGGATTTGGCCCCGTCTCTGCGTGTAGGTCGCCTGAGGGCGTCTGTTCCTGCCCAGACAGGACGGGGTTAAAGGAGCAGCTGATTAGGTGGCTCTGGCTCACTCAGGCCGGGGGGAGGGAGGGGTACGGAATGCGGGGCGAGCCTGTGGCGGCAGAGGCCGGCATGACATTGCAATAGCCTGGTGCGCGCCATGTGTTCTAACGGGGAAGTTGTCCCTGAATCACGGGACCCTGGCAGTGGGGGGCTGCATAGGCTCCCGGGAGGGGAGGTGTGGATAATGACCTGTGCTTGCACATAGGCTTCTTGGTGGCTGCAGCAGCAGCCTTAGTATTTCATGCCCGTCTCTGGTGTCCACACTGATAGCCCATGCCCATCTGTGGAACTTGTTTAGGCTGTGCTCTGAATCCCCTCTCCTCACACACTCTGAAACAATGATCTCTTGCTTCTTAGGTAGGTCCAAACTTTTTCCTGGACTCCCTCCCGGCTAGCTGTGGCATACTAGCCCCCTTCAGGCTGTGTTCACGCAGCCAACCCCAGTCCTCTCCCTGGGATCTGACCTCTGAAGCCCAAGCCTCAGCTCCCAGCCCCCACCCGCCCCGCTGGGTGAGCAGACAAGCCTCCCAGGCTGGTGAGTGCTGGTCGGCACCAATCCTCTATGCGGGAATCTCTCCACTTTGCCCTCTGCACCCCTGTTGCTGCACTCTCCTCCGTGGCTCCGAAGCTTCCCCTCTGCCACCCGCCGTCTCCACCAGTGAAGGGGCTTCCTAGTGTGTGGAAACTTTTCCTACTTCACAGCTCCCTCCCAGTGGTGCAGGTCCCGTTGCTATTCTTTTGTCTCTGTTTTTTCTTTTTTCTTTTGCCCTACCCAGGTACGTGGGGAGTTTCTTGCCTTTTGGGAAGTTTGAGGTCTTCTGGTAGCGTTCAGTAGGTGTTCTGTAGGAGTTGTTCCACATGTAGATGTATTTCTGATGTATTTGTGGGGAGGAAGGTGATCTCCACGTCTTACTCTTCCACCATCTTGAAGGTCTCCTCTGGATCTCCAAGCTTAATGTTTAGTCAGAGGTGACTATCTATAACCAGTTATAACATGACAGTAAATGTTTTTGTTGAAACATTCAAGTATTAATTACAACACATTGCTTCAGGTAGCAATTTATAAAAGAAGTTGTCATATAAACTCCACCTAGTCTGAGTCTATACCCATATAGTCCCACCCGGGAATAAATCCTGTACCAGGGTTATGCTAAAAACAAAGTGTCAAAGACCAGCTTTAACCTCCCACAGTAAACAATTCAGAAACTGAACAAATTAATGAAGCAACTGTTTCTAATGTTTGGAGAATAAGCAGCATAGAATTGTGATCCTTGTAAGAAAGGAAGCAACTGTGAACCATACAATCTTCTTGGTTCTCTGCCTGGAGTCAAAACCAAGGGAGGGAACACAGGGATGGACACTCAAACAGATCCTGGAAGACTTGCTGACTTGAGAAGATGAAGATCAGAATCTGGGGAGGCTGAGACAGCTGGAAGTTACAGGTCAGAGTTTTGGAAAGGGGGCACTTATAAGAAAAGAAGTCCATAAATCTGCATGGGGTCACCTCTAGTTTTCATTGAGTACTAGGCTACCCACATAGAGAATAAAGCTCCATGAAGATGGAGAAGGAATGACTATGGGTCTGTAAGAGGAAATATTCAGAGCTCACAAAGGGCAAGAAGACATTTGAGCTCTGGCCATCCAGAATGGAGAGTTCTTAATGATCATCTGGGAAATTTAATGCAGACCCCAGGATTCCTGCCTTAGAAGTAAGAATGAACCAACACTGGAGTGGATGCTGTTGTTGACCCACCCAAGCAAAATGTATAAATAGACCTCAGAGGTGATGGAACTGATCTGCAAGTTATTTAACTCTGTACAGGAAGAAAGCAATCCAAACACTTAACAACATAACACTCACAATATCCAGCATCCAAGAAAAAAATTAATAAACAAGCCAAGAAGAAGGAAAAGGAGACCCTTAGCCAGGAAACAAATTAGTCAATAGAAAAAGCACGAAATGAAAGTGTTATTAGAATTAGCAAAGATGTTAAAAACATGAACACAGTAAGGAGAGAAATGTAAACTATTAAAAAAGAGGCAAATGGAATTTATAGGAATAAAAATGTGATACATAAAAGTAAAGAAATGATGGCTCCAAATTTGATGAAAATTATGAACCCACTGGTTCTAAAAGCACAATGGACCGAAAGTAGGATGAACACACGCATGCTAACATAGATACATCAAGGTACACCATAATCAAATTTCTGGAAACCCTTGAAAAAAATATTTTAAAGGCAACTAAAGAAAAAAGACATTAGATAAGAGAAATAAAGATTGAAATTACAGTAGATTTGTCATCTGTAATTATATAAGCCAGAGGACAGTGGAATGACATTTTTATTTATTTATTTATTTTTATTTTTTGAATATTAATTTAATTTAATTTATTTATTTGGTTGTGCCGGGTCTTAGTTGCGGCTCGCCAGCTCCTTAGTTGCGGCACATGGGCACCAGCTGTGGCATGCAAACTCTTACTTGAGACATGCATGTGGGATCTAGTTCCCTGATCAGGGATCAAACCCGGGCCCCCTGCATTGGGAGTGCGGAGTCTTAACCACTGCGCCACCAGGGAAGTCCTGGAATGACATTTTTAAAGTGCTAAAAAAAAAAAAGCCTTCAATCTAAAAGTCTATAAACAGCAGCATTGCTCCTCAAATAAGGGCAAATAAGGACATTTTTCTGAAAAAAATTGTTTTCAGCAGAGCTGAACCACAATAAAAGTTAAAGGAAGTTTATCGTGTGAAGAAGAAATGATACCAATGGAAATACGGATCAATAAAAAGGAATGGAGAGCACTGGTAATGCTAAATATATGCTTAAATATAAAGACCTTTCCCCTTAATTTTTAGTGATTTTTAAAAGTATTTAATTGCTTAAAGTAAAAATAATACAATGTATTTTGGAGTGTATAACATACATAGAAGTAAAATGTATAATAACAGTAGCACAAAGGAGAGGAGGGAGACGCAAAAGAAGATATGCATATGACCAAGACATACACGAAAATATGCTCAAAAGCATTAGTCATTAGGGAAATGTAAATTAAAACCACTATGAGGGCTTCCCTGGTGGCGCAGTCATTAGGAATCCACCTGCCAATGCAGGGGACACTTGTTCCAGCCCTGGTCCGGGAAGATCCCACATGCTGTAGAGCAACTAAGCCCATGCACCACAACTACTGAGCCTGAGCTGTACAGCCCGTGAGCCACAACTACTGAAGCCTGTGCACCTAGAGCCTGAGCTCCACAGCAAGAGAAGCCACCGCAGTGAGAAGCCTGCACACTGCAGTGAGGAGTAGCCCCCGCTCGCCGCAACTAGAGAAAGCTGCACGCAGCAACAAAGACCCAATGCAGCCACAAATAAATAATAAATAAATAGATAAATTTATTTTAAAAAAAACCCACTATGATATACCACTACACACCTGCTAGATTGCCTACATTTACAAAGACTGCCCATACCAAGTGCTGGCCCAGATGTAGAACCATTGAAAGTATCATATATTGATTTGGGCAATATAAATTAAACAGGCACTTAAATTAATCACTTAAATCAATAACAATCACTATAAATTAAACAAAAATAAAATAAACAATCACTTTGGAAAATAGATTGACAGTTTCTTAAAAGTTAAGTGTACACTTACAGTGTGATTTAGAAATTCCACTCCTCGGTTTTCACCCAAGAGAAATGAAGTTCACATAGACTTGCACATGAATATTCATAGCAACTTTATTCATAATAGCCAGAAAATGAAAATAACCCAGATGTCCATCCATAAGTGATGGATAAACAAATGATGGTATATTTATAACACGGAATGTTACTCATCAGTAAAAGGGAACAGAGTAATGGTGCAAGCAACAACACAGATGAATCTCAAAAATACTACACTGAGTGAAAGGAACCAGATTCCAAAGAGTACATACTATATGATTCCATTTATATGAAATTATAGAAAAAATAGAACACTAATTTAGAGTGACAGAATAAAGATCGATGGTTACCTGGAAACAAGGTGTGAGGGTAGGGGGTTCATTGATTTAGAAGTTACACAGGAACTTTAAAAGATGACAGACATATATCATATTTTGACTGTAGTGGTTGTGTAGTATATACATTTATTAAAAATAATTGAAATGTATACTTAAAATGGGTACCTTATATATATGTAAATTATACTCAATAATGTTGATTAAAAATATGTCATCAGCTCTCTCCCCTCACTCGTCACTCTCGTACTGCAAAGAAAGACCACCTGCAACCCAAAGCGGGAGCCTCACCAGACACTGACACTGCTGGCACCCTGACCTCGGACTTCTAGTCTCTAGAACAGTACATCATGGAATGCAACTCATCTCAAGCTAGAAAAGCACAGTCCCTTCAGGATTTCAGCACCCAAATGAGAGTTGTGAGGACAGAAATTGGAGGTGGACCAAGGCCACATACTGGAGTGAGCATAAGCAGAGCACAGAGCATCATACTTGGCAGGGTGTTCCAAGAGTGACTGTTGGGAGAAAATCAAAAACAAACCAAAAGCACTGGTTGCACAGGACTTACGTAGGTGTGCAGCCATGTGGCTGACAGGGTCTCGGTGCTCTGGCCGGGTGTCAGGCCTGAGCATCTGAGGTGGGAGAGCCGAGTTCAGGACATTGGGCCACCAGAGGCCTCCCGGCTACATGTAATATCAAGCGGTGAACGCTTTCCCAGAGATCTCCATCTCAATGCTAAGAAACAGCTCCACTCAATGACCAGCAAGCTACAGTGCTGGACACCCTATGCCCAAGAACAAGCAAGACAGGAACACACCACCACCCATTAACAGAGAGGCTGTCTAAAATCATAATAAGGTCACAAACACCCCAAAAATGCACCACTGGACACAGTCCTCCCCACCAGAAAGATAAGATCCAGCCTCATCCACCAGAACGCAGGCACCAGCCCCCTCCACCAGGAAGCCTACACAAGCCACTGACCCAACCTTAGCCACTGGGGGCAGACACCAAAAACAATGGGAACTACGAACGTGCAGCCTGCAAAAAGGAGACTCCAAACACAGTAAGTTAAGCAAAATGAGAAGACAGAGAAATATGCAGCAGATGAAGGAGCAAGGTAAAAACCCACAAGACCAAACAAATGAAGAGGAACTAGGCAGTCTACCTGAAAAAGAATTCAGAGTAATGATAGTAAAGATGATCCAAAATCTTGGAAACAGAATGGAGAAAATACAAGAAACGTTTAACAAGGATCTAGAAGAACTAAAGAGCAAACAAACAATGATGAACAACACAATAAATGAAATTACACATTCTCTAGAAGGAATCAATAGCAGAATAACTGAGGCAGAAGAACAGATAAGTGACCTGGAAGATACAATAGTAGAAATAACTACCACAGAGCAGAATAAAGAAAAAAGAATGAAAAGAATTGAGGACAGTCTCAGAGACATCTGGGACAACATTAAACGCACCAACATTTGATTATAGGGGTCCCAGAAGAAGAAGAGAAAAAAAAAGGGACTGAGAAAATATTTGAAGTGATTATAGTTGAAAACTTCCCTAATATGGGAAAGGAAATAGTCAATCAAGTCCAGGAAGCGCAGAGAGTCCCATACAGGATAAATCCAAGGAGGAAAACACCAAGAAACGTATTAATCAAACTATCAAAAATTAAATACAAAGAAAAAATATTAAAAGCAGCAAGGGAAAAGCAACAAATAACATACAAGGGAATCCACATATGGTTAACAGCTGATCTTTCAGCAGAAATTCTGCAAGCCAGAAGGGAATGGCAGGACATGTTTAAAGTGATGAATGGGAAAAACCTACAACCAAGATTACTCTACCCGGCAAGGATATCATTCAGATTCGATGGAGAAATTAAAACCTTTACAGACAAGCAAAAGCTAAGAGAATTCAGCACCACCAAACCAGCTTTACAACAAATGCTAAAGGAACTTCTCTAAGCAGGAAACACAAGACAAGGAAAAGACCTACAATAACAAACCCCAAACAGTTAAGAAAATGGTAATAGGAGCATACATATCGATAACTACCTTAATGTAAATGGATTAAATGCTCCAACCAAAAGACAGAGACTGGCTGAATGGATACAACAAAAGACACTTATATATGCTGTCTACAAGAGACCAACTTCAGACCTAGGGACACATACAGACTGAAAGCGAGGGGATGGAAAAAGATATTCCATGCAAATGGAAATCAAAAGAGTGTTGGAGTAGCAATTCTCATATCAGACAAAATAGAATTTAATATAGACGCTTATAAGAGACAAAGAAATACAGTACCTAATGATCAAGGGATCAATCCAAGAAGAAGATATAACAATTGTAAATATTTATGCAGCCAACATAGGAGCGCCTCAAAATATAAGGCAAATGCTAACAGACATAAAAGGGGAAATCGACAGTAACACAGTCATAGTAGGGGACTTTAACATCCCACTTTCACCAATGGACAGATCATCCAAAATGAAAACAAATAAGGAAACACAAGCTTTAAATGATACATTACACAAGTTGGACTTAATTGATCTTTTTAGGACATTCCATCCAAAAACAACAGAATACACTTTCCTCTCAAGTGCTCATGGAACAGTCTCCAGGTTAAACCATATCTTGGGTCACAAATCAGCCCTTGGTAAATTTAAGAAAATTGAAATTGTATGAGGTATCTTTTCCGACCACAATGCTATGAGACTAGATATCAATTACAGGAAAAAAATCTGTAAAAAATCCAAACATATGGAGACTAAACAATACACTACTAAATAACCAAGAGATCACTGAAGAAATCAGAGGAAATCAAAAAATACCTAGAAGCAAATGACAGTGAAACACGACGACCCAAACCCTATGGGATGCAGCAAAAGCAGTTCTAAGAGGGAAGGTTATAGCAACACAATCCTACCTCAAGAAACAAGAAATATCTCAAATAAACAACCTAACCTTACACCTAAAGCAATTAGAGAAAGAAGGAAAAAAAAACCCCAAAGTTAGCAGAAGGAAAGAAATCATAAAGATCAGATCAGAAATAAATGAAACAGAAATGAAGGAAACAATAGTAAAGATCAATAAAACTAAAAGCTGGTTCTTTGAGAAGATAAACAAAATTGATAAACCATTAGCCAACTCATCAAGAAAAAAAGGGAGAAGACTCAGATCAATAGAATTAGAAATGAAAAAAGAGAAGTAACAACTGACACTTCAGAAATACAAAGGATCATGAGAGATTACTACAGGCAACTATATGCCAATAAAATGGACAACCTCAAAGAAATGGACAAATTCTTAGAAAAGCACAACCTTCCGAGACTGAACCAGGAAGAAATAGAAAATATAAACAGACCAATCACAAGCACTGAAATTGAAACCATGATTAAAAATCTTCCAAAAAACAAAAGCCCAAGAGCAGATGGCTTCACAGGCAATTTTGTCAAACATTTAGAGAAGAATTAACGCCTATCCTTCTGAAACTCTTCCAAAATATAGCAGAGGGAGAAATACTCCCAAACTCATTCTATGAGGCCACTATCACCATGACACCAAAACCAGACAAAGATGTCACAAAAAAAGAAAACTACAGGCCAATATCACTGATGAACATAGATGCAAATATCCTCAACAAAATACTAGCAAACAGAATCCAACAGCACATTAAAAGGATCATACACCATGATCAAGTGGGGTTTATCCCAGGAATGCAGGGATTCTTCAATATATGCAAACCAATCAATGTGATACACCATATTAACAAATTGAAGGAGAAAATCCATATGATCCTCTCAATAGATGCAGAAAAAGCTTTTGACAAAGTTGAACACCCATTTATGATAAAAACCCTCCAGAAAGTAGGCATAGAGGGAATATACCTCAACATAATAAAGCCCATATATGACAAACCCACAGCCAACATCGTTCTCAATAGTGAAAAATGGAAAACATTTCCACTAAGATCAGGAACAAGACAAGGTTGCCCACACTCACCATTATTATTCAACATAGTTTTGGAAGTTTTAGCCACAGCAGTCAGAAAAGAAAAAGAAATAAAAGGAATCCAAATCAGAAAAGAAGAAGTAAAACTGTCACTGTTTGCAGATGACATGATACTGTACACAGAGAATCCTAAAGATGCTACCACAAAACTACTAAGGCTAATCGAAGAATTTGGTAAAGTAGCAGGATACAAAATTAATGCACAGAAATCTCTTACATTCCTATACACTAATGATGAAGAATCTGGAAGGGAAATTAAGGAAACACTCCCATTTACCACTGCAACAAAAAGAATAAAATACCTAGGAATAAACCTACCTAAGGAGACAAAAGACCTGTATGCAGAAAATTATAAGACACTGATGAAAGAAATTAGAAATGATACAAACGGATGGAGAGATATACCATGTTCTTGGATTGGAAGGATCAACATTGTGAAAATGACTATACTACCCAAAGCAGTGTACAGATTCAGTGCAATTCCTATCAAACTACCAGTGGCATTTTTCACAGAACTAGAAGAAAAAATTTCACAATTTGTATGGAAACACAAAAGACCCCGAATAGCCAAAGCAACCTTGAGAAAGAAAAACGGAGCAGGTGGAATCAGGCTCCCTGACTTCAGACTATACTACAAAGCTACAGTAATCAAGACAGTATGGTACTGGCACAAAAACAGAAATATAGATCAATGGAACAGGATAGAAAGCCCAGAGATAAACCCATGCACATATGGTCACCTTATTTTTGATAAAGGAGGCAAGGATATACAATGGAGAAAAGACAGCCTCTTCAATAAGTGGTGCTGGGAAAACTGGATGGCTACATGTAAAAGAATGAAATTAGAACACTCCCTAACACCATACACAAAAATAAACTCAAAATGGATTAAAGACCTAAATGTAACGCCAGACACCATAAAACCCTTAGAGGAAAACATAGGCAGAACACTCTATGACATAAATCACAGCAAGATCCTTTGTGACCCACCTCCTAGAGAAATGGAAATAAAAACAATAATAAACAAATGGGACCTAATGAAAGTTAAAAGCCTTTGCACAGCAAAGGAAACCACAAACAAGACGAAAAGACAACCCTCAGAATGGGAGAAAATATTTGCAAATGAAGCAACTGAGAAAGGATTAATCTCCAAAATTTACAACCCAATCCAAAAATGGGCAGAAGACCTAAATAGACATTTCTCCAAAGAAGATATACAGATGGCCAACAGACACATGCAAGAATGCTCAACATCATTAATCATTAGAGAAATGCAAATCAGAACTACAATGAGGTATCACCTCACACCAGTCAGAATGGCCATCATAAAAAATCTACAAACAATAAATGCTGGAGAGGGTGTGGAGAAAAGGGAACCCTCTTGCACTGTTTGTGGGAATGTAAATTGATATAGCCACTATGGAGAACAGTATGGAGATTCCTTTAAAAACTAAAAATAGAACTACCATACCACCCAGAAATCCCACTACTGGGCATATACCCTTAGAAAACCATAATTCAAAAAGAGTCAAGTGGCACAGTGTTCATTGCAGCTCCATTTACAAGAGCCAGGACATGGAAGCAACCTAAGTGTGCATCGACAGATGAATGGATAAAGAAGATGTGGTACATATATACAATGGAATATTACTCAGCCATAAAAAGAAACGAAATTGAGTTATTTGCAGTGAGGTGGATGGACCTAGAGACTGTCATACAGAGTGAAGTAAGTCAGAAAGAGAAAAAGAAATACCGTACGCTAACACATAAATATGGAATCTAATAAAAAAAGGTTCTGAGGAACCTAGGGGCAGGAGAGGAATAAAGATGCAGATGTAGAGAATGGACTTGAGGACACGGGGAGGGGGAACGGTAAGCTGGGACAAAGTTAGAGAGTGGCATGGACATATATACACTACCAAATGTAAAATAGATAGCTAGTGGGAAGCAGCCACATAGCACAGGGAAATCAGCTCGGTTTTGTGTCCACCTAGAGGGGTGGGATAGGGAGGGTGGGAGGGAGACTCAAGAGGGAGGTGATATGGGGATATGTGTGTATGTATAGCTGTTTCACTTTGTTATAAAGCAGAAACTAACACACCATTGTAAAGCAATTATAGTGAAATAAAGATGTTAAAAAAATATGTCGTCAATAAAACAGAAATGTAATTAATTTACTTCTATTTGGCTGAAGAGTGGAAACATTTTAAAGAGTCCTGTAGTAGACTTGGCCAGGCCTGCTTTAAGCTTGTTTACTGTAAGAAACAGGGTACAAAAATATGTAACTATAGCAAGAAAGGAATTGCATCTGCTCGCTAATTTGTATCTTATCTTCTATATCCTTTTAATGCTTGTTTCTGGTTGGAAGTGAAAACAACCTTGAATTAACCTGGCGCTCTCATTCTTGCTCATTTTAGAAACAGGTGCTGTGTTTTGTATTCTGTTCTAACTTAAGTGTCTATTGCAACATCTGGATTAAAACAATAAAATAATGTGTGAACATAAGCATAGACATAGTGGAATAATTAAGTAACAAAATCTTAGAACAGTAAACACCTAGAAATTACTTTTCCCAATATCTAAGGCCAAGGAAGATGAAATTACCGTCCCAAATCACAAAACTAGTGAGAGGCAAAAGCCTCGATTTTTAAGCTGAAATTGCTGTTTTTAATTGATGCTGAATTTTAAAATATAGTCCTTTCTCTCTGCTTTTTGTTACTCTGTCCCTGTCCGTTTTGCTCTTGTATCTCCCTAGATGGGGCTTCTTGCCTTTCTCATGCTTGTTTTTCCTGTTCCCATCTCTGTGCCTTTGCTTATATTACTCCCTCATCTGGAATGTCCTTTTAATTCTCAGCAAATACAGATGGTGAAGAAAAGTGACCATGATGTTAGAGTACCACAACATGTCTTTCCTAAGAAAAATATATTAATATACTTAAAATACATTCACCTCTATCATTTTAACCTCAATCTTTGTGCCCATCATTTGTGTTGTAAACTAAACTGTATTCCTCCAAAATGTGTATGTTGAAACCCTAATTCTCAAGGTGACTGTATTTGGAGATAGGACCGTGAAAGAAGTGATTAAGGTTAAATGAAGTAGTAAGGGTGGGACCCTAATCCAATAAGACTGGTGTTCTTTTAAGAAGAGGAAGACACACCAGCAGTGCACATGCATGGAGAAAAGATCCTGTGAGGACACGATGAGAAGGTGGCCATCTGCAAGCCAAGGAGAGAATCTTCAGGAGAAACCAACCCTGCCAGGACCTTGATCTTCAACTTCTTAGCCCTCAGAACTATGAGAAAGTAAATTTCTGTTTAAGCCACCCAGTCTGGTATTTTGTTATGGCAGTCCTACCAGACAAATACAATTCCCTTTGAGTACTTTCTTAGACTCCATTTACTCCAAGAAAATATTTCTAACCTGTAGTTAGCATCTCCTCTATTCCTAGTATCTATTTTGTAGTTTATTATGTTTTGTTTGCTTTAGTTTTTTATAGGCAATTATATCATAAACATATATAAAATAGTGCTTTTAGAAAATTTATTATTTGGTGTCTATGGGCATTTCTGTTGTGAACTAGAATTATTTGCTGGTTTGACCCAAGGTCCATGAAGCCTGATTATAAGCATTGCTCTATGGTTTTAAGAAAAATGCACTTAAATTAAATAGCTTTGTTTGACTTGTACAATTGATTTGCCTATCAAAAACTCAATCTCAGTCAATACTTAAAAAAATTCTCCAGTAAAACACAAGGTCTTAAATAACAAGTTATTTTTCATAGTACAGCAGAAACAAGACTCTAATTAGTCCATTTTTTCTCCATTAGATGTCCTTTGCAAACATTGTTTTATAATTCTTTAGACTTATATAGGCATGTCTCATCTCCTATGAAGGCACATAGTACACCTTTTATTTCTTTTATATTATATTACTTATTGAAGGGAGGGAGGAAGGAAGGAAATGATAGCTCCATACTGCAACAATGTTTTTGGCTTCTTTATAAGTAGGAAAAAATTCCAAATCCAGAGGTATTGGTCAATGAAAGATCCAGCTAATGTGCAGTATTAGATAGAGGGTGAGATATTCAAATTCAGGATTGAGGGTGATTGGGAGTAAAATGATTCTGTATGAGGGAGGCTGATAGAGAAAATTATCAAAGAAAATGAGACCAGAATGGAGATGGAGTGACTGGTGGGAGAAATGAATGGATAGAAAGGGAGATCAGGTGACTGGGGAGGGTGGGGAATTGAGGCTGAGAGAAGTACTAGCTGCTGACAGCTGAAGAGCATGGGAAAAGAGACACGTGTTAACAAGTAATATTTGAGTGAATTTGTGTCTGTTTTAGAAATATTCATTAAAACGTACATTGCTTCTAAAGTTTTTGGACACGTAGGGTTGTTTTCTTAAGTATTGAAAAAGAGAACATGAGGAAAACCTTCTGTGTTAATAAGTAAAAATAATGCATAAATCTAGAAATGTCCACAGTGTTCATGACTGTAGTGAAAATCAAGAGCTATTTAAAATACTTAAAATATTCGTAGCAACATGAGGGTGTGGTTATATATACCACATTATCTGATTCCTTGATTTATTGTTTAGCAAAGTATTTAGAAGACTATCGTATTGGAGCAAAACTTTGGGGTCAAATTTAAGTAAATAGGGAAAATGTCAAATAATTTGTAAGCACCAAAATGGAAATTCCTTTTAAATCATTTGAAGCACAGCGTATTTTATTGTTCCCACTCTAGTGGGAAAGATGTTTAATAAATAAGGCTGAACTTACAGAGGTGTTCCGGGAAACTCTATCATACCCTAGAAGTATGCCATTGCATGAATATACCACAATTTGTTTATCCATTCACTTATTGATGGAAATCCAGGTTATTTCCAGTATTTGGTTGTTATGCATAAAATTTCTATGAGCTCTCATGTACAAATCCTATTTTGGGGATATATGTTTTCATTTTTCTTTTTTTTTTTAATGTGTTTACTTTTTTTAAAGTCTTTATTGAATTTGTTACAACATTGCTTCTGTTTTATGTTTTGGTTTTCTGGCTGTGAGGCATGTGGGATCTTAGATCCCTGATCAGGGATTGAACCCACACCCCCTGCATTGGAAGGTGAAGTCTTAACTACTGGACTCCCAGGGAAGTCCCTCATTTTTCTAATATAAATACATAGGAATGAATTGTAAGGATGTAAGGTAAATAGATGTTTAGTTTTATATGAAAATGCCAAACTGTTTATTTGTACCATTCGTCACTTCCAGAAACAATGTACAAAAGTTCCAGTTGCTCCACACACTCACCAACACGTGGCATTGTGTCTTTTAAATTTTAGCCATTCTAGTGGGTGAGTAGTGGTATCTCATTGTGGTTTTAATTTGTATTTTCCAGATGACTAATTATTTTGAACATTTTTATGTCCTTATTCACAATTCATGACCTATTTTGGTAAAATATCTGCTCAGCACTTGTCACTTTTTAAACTGAGTTTCTTGACACAAGTCCCTTGTCATATATGTATTGTGAATATGTTCTTCTAGTCTTGTCATTTCTTTTTCTTAATCATAGCTTTCAGAGAACAGAAGTTTTAAATTTTAACCAGTTTATCAACTTTCATGGTTCATGTCTTTTGTATCCTTCCTAAGAAACCTTTGTTTACCCCAAATATATTCTGAATATATTCTCATATATTTTCTCCTAGAAGTTTTATAGCTTTAGCTTTTATGTTTAAGTCTGTGATCCATCTCAAGTTAATTGTTGTTTATGTGAAATAAGCACTGAGGTTCATATTTTTCCATGCCCAAATGCAATTGTTTTAACAACATTTGTTGAAAAGAATTTCCTTTCCCATTGAATTATCTTGGTGACTTTATTAAAAAATAATTGCTCATCTATGTGTGGTCTCTCTCTGGACACTATTCTGTTCCATTGCTCTATAGTATATCCTCACACTTCACTGTCTCAAGTAATGTAGCTTTAAGTCTTGAGATCAGGTTATGTAAGTCCTTCAGCTTTATTCTTTTCCAATAGTTTGCTGAGAGTTTTTAATCATGAATGGTGTTTAATTTTTGTCAAATGCTTTTTCTTCATCTATTGGAATAATCATATGACTTTTTTTCTTTATTCTGTTAGTGTGGTTATTTACATTAATTGATCTTTGAATTTTGAGTCAACGTTGCATTTCCGGACAAAATCAACTTGGCCTTAATGTAATATCGTTATTTTGCTGCATCTGGTTGGCTCATATTTGTTGAAAATTTTTGAGACTGAGATATCACAGTTTGTTTATTGTGACATCTGCTATCTTATTTTGCCCAATACAATTGCTGATCTGTCCCAGATTCTGCCATTTTCTATTACAATTTATAGCTTCTGTGGATTCTGTGCTTCCCACACCTCCCACCCCAAGTGTTTAATGTTGGGATGTTGCTTCCTTATTGATTTTATCTTTCCTTATTGCCAGTTGCAGAAAATCCACAATCTCTTTCAACGTACTTGCTCAAAATTTACATTAAGAATTAAGTCTTCACTTTCCATATCTCACCCTGCTCCCTGTGCTCTTGATCTAGGATTTCTTTAGTTGTATTATACATAATGACCTTCATATCTGATACAAGGTATTTTCACATGGGTTGTTACACAAATACTTTAACGTAAATGTTTCCCTCCCTTTCATCAGACCCTATCATCTCGTTCTCAGTATTTTTTGTTATTGGCAGCTCCATACATTTTATTACCCAAATCCGAAAAAAGTGATTCTCCCCCTCTGTAATTCTCTATTTTTGATCCATAACCAAATCTTGCCAATCCTGTATCTTGAAAATCCCTCAAGTTCACCTCCTCTTTTGAATCTTCTCTGTCATTGCCTCCAGATACTCACCATTTCTCTACTGGATTACTGAAACCAGCCTCTAATTGGCCTCTTTTGCCACTGCCAACCTGTCCTTCACACTGCCACTAGTTTGATCTTCCTGAAAAGCAAATTTACTTTTCTGCTTAAAATTATTTAATGTCCTTATTTTGCCTTTAGAATAAAACATGAACTCTTTGGTACAATCCCCAAATTCTTCAAGATCTGTCCCCTGTTAAAGAAATGTCCAAAATGGGCTTGAGCTGAAAATGAATTCTATGTAATTTAGCAAAATGAAAAACAACTTCTGTGCAATAACCCTAGTCAACATTTCCCCAACAGTAGCATAACTGAGAGTTTCACACCTAGTTTAGCACAGCTAAGATGGTGGGAACCATCTTATTTCCAATATTGTATGGGCCAGTAATTACATATTGAAAAAAAACTTGTCAAGGTATTCACATTTATTTGGCTCTAAATCTATTTCAGTTTGTTTGAGGCAAAAAGTCCCATGACCCTAAAGGAAAACTCCTCTTAATTATATTCACCTCGAAAATTAGGCTGCATTTGATGAAATAGTAATGATTGAAATTAAACAATCGTTTTAGCTCAAATGTCTTTTCATTCCTAATTCCTTACCCTGGTCCTGAAGTCAGAAATAATCCATTCTTCATTTGTGCTCTGAAAGCCCCTTTAAGCTCGCACTGCCTTGCTCTGCAGGTAATTTCTTTTTTCTATACATGTTTCCACAAAAGGTTGACATTTTTGAGGCAAAGGCTTAATGATGTCTCATGAAGAGTTTGGCTCAAAGATGTGACTTAATAAATATGAGTCAAGTTTATGCCAAGACTAAAAGTATAAGAGTACAGACACAGAGCTATTATAGAACATAAACATTATAGGAAGCCAGCTTTGGAACCTCTAGAAGGTTATACTGTGCCTCCCTTCCCACCAAATCCAGAATCTCATGGATCCAATATATGTCATTATTAGAAATGCAAATGCAAAGGTATACAAAACAACTTCTTAGATGTGTAATAGTTAGACTTTGGTACTTGTTTATATTTATGCAGTTTTTACTTAACTTTTAGGGGGTAATGCTCATGTCTTGCCAAAAAAGCCAATGCAGCTTTTGGTTTTTCTATCCTCTTAGACTTCAGATATTTGGTTTTGGTATGTTCTTATTTTTATTGTTAGCTATTATTGGCTTAATTTTGTTTAGAGAAAATATTTTTTCCTTATTTTTAATTCTGCCTAACAAAAACTGTATGAAGTTAATTAAATCAAGTGTTTTTTCATATGGGTGAAGAAAAATTTTAATGAGCAATTTGAAAAACATTTTGCGTATGGCAAACATATTTAAAATCTTCTTTTGCTTTTTACTTTAATCTTGGATATAAGAAAGGCATCATAAAAGCAAAATCTTAACAGATGTATGATCTTCACATGTGGTTTATGAGCACAGATCACTAATGACTAATATGAACTTGTTTATGATTTCCATCCCTTGTGAAAACTTTGATGAGTAGAAAGTTAGATCATGAGCCAATTGTAGCTTTCCCCCAAATGAGCAATTTGTATTATGGTACAAGAAATAGATACATAAATTTATTTAATGCATCTACCATACTAGTTTTGTCTTGAAACTGTTTTCTATCTACATAAAATCCTCTGATAAATTTAATTGTTAAAGCCAGTAAATGGTACCCCTAGCAAATGTCATTCTGGCATATTAATCCAGAGTATAAACAAGCAAATTAGGTAGGTTCATACTCAGTATTGGGATGAAACTACAAGATTTAAACTATCCAGTGAATTTAGAGAACATAGACACTTACCTCTGTGTTTTTGGGAAATTGTGCTTTTTGTGGGGGGGATACACTTATTAACTGGAGTGATTTGGGGCAAGTTGCTACATTGTCTCTGAGTTTGTATTTTTACTTATGAAATGTAAAAACATGTCTGCCTCACCCACCCTAGGTTAATCCAGTAAATATTTATTTAGTTTTTATTATGGGACATATACTGTTCCAGGCATTTATGTTACATAACAGAAGAGAAACAAATGAGTAAGGGTACACACAATAAATACAATAAATAAATCATATAACAGGCTAGAAGATGGGAAGCAGTAGAAAAAATAGAGGAGTGTAAAGGCAGGAAGTTCCTAGTGGGAGGGGTGGGTTCATTGCAACTTAAAATAGAATTGTCAGGGTAAGCTTCATTAAGAAGATGGCATCTGAGAAAAGACTCAAAAGACATAAAGGAGGCAACCATCAGGGAACATTCCAGGCTAAGAGACTCACTAGGGCAAAGGCCCTAAGGCATGTTTGGTGAGTTGGCAGAACAAGAAGACCAGTGTGACTAAAATGGAGTGAGGGGGAGAGTAGTAGAAATCAGAGAGATAAGGAGGACTGGGGTACAGGTTGATTATACAAAGTCTTGTTAGGCCATGGTAAAGATTTTGCTTTGATTCTAGGGGGAGATGAGAAGACTTGGAAGGATTTGATGAGGAGTGATATGATTTGAATTGTATTTTAAAAGGACTATTCTGACTACTGTCTTGAGAGTATATTATTGGGCAAGAGTAGATGAAAGGAGACTATTAGGAGGCTATTGGATCTGAGAGAGATGATGTTGGCCAACAGGCCAACATCAACCTAGGGTGCTAGTGAAGGTTCTGGTTGAATCAGTCCCACAAGGTTTTTGTGTAACCTGAGTGTCCAAAGCTGAAAAGCCTGTGGCTGTTTTGAAGAAACGAGTATTTTATTAAACTTTGGTAGAAATTTCAAAAAAAGAAAACCACCTAAGATGCTAGGACAGGAAGTAGGGTGAAGTGCTTGAATTGTAGATATGTTCTCAAGGCAGAGCCAACAGCATCTCCTAATAGACTGGATGTAGGATATGAGAGGAAGTGAAGAGGTCAGGGTTGTTCAAATAATTTGACCTGAGCAACAGGAATGATGGAACTGACATCAGCTCACGTAGGGAACCTGCAGGTGGAGTAAGTTTTAAGGAGGAACAGCAAAAGAATTCAGTTTTGATTACATTAAGATTGAGATGTCTTTTTAGCATCTACCTTAGGATAATCTAAATTATGCTAAGTCTCAAAATGTCAGTGGCTTAACACATCAAAGGGTTACTTCTCAGTCATGGTACACTTAAAACATAGGTAGTAAGGGCTCTGCTTCAGACATATACTCAGGGACTAAAGCTGCTGGAATTGCTGCCATATTGTAACTGCATTGGAGACATATGGTTTCCATGTTCATAAAACAGGGGAAGAGAAGAACTAGAGAGTCACATGTTGTCTCCTAATATATCAACCCAGTGACACAATCTGTCAGGCCCAGAGTGCTTACCTAGGATCCTGACAGGCTATTGCAATCTCCATTGCCTTAGGTATTATCATTTCTCTTGGGAACAAAATTGAACAACACAGAGATTTACTTTGGTGGTGGTGGTGGTCATGGTGCTGGGGTGTGTGTGTGTGTGTATTTTCTTCATTAATTCAAATTGGCAATAATTAACCAATTAACTCCATGCATCATTGGAACTTTTCTAACTTTTTGGATCTACAAAAACCATTTTCTCTGAAATTAGTAGATGCTATATGGTAAAGCTGCCATGTTCTGAAAAATCAAGCTATTTTTGCTGTTACAATTCTAAACATGTCTAAGAATAGTACTAATCATTGAATCACAGAATTATCCAGAGTGTTCCTACACTGTAGCGATTTGTACCCAGAGGAGAGACGGAAAAGATTTTAGAGGCCATATGGTAGCCCACTGCCATCGTCTATATTGCCCAAAGAAGGGAAAGACTATGAAATGGAATTGCCAGTGGAGCCCCTCTCTGGTCTTGTTGGCAAGTCTTTTATGAAAAACCCATTTAATTAATTCTTCCACTCCAGAGCTTTTAACAGGATAATAGTTGACAAGCTGCCAGGCTTTATTGGCCAGAATAGAAACAGACATCATTATGACTTAACACTTAGTCCTAAACAGGAGCTTCTACATTCTTTAATGCAGCATTTGAAGATTCTGAATTTTTGATGCATTTGCCTTGCTTTTCTGCCTTGCATATCAGGCTTAAATTGATAAGCTGAACATATAGATATTCACAGCATTTTATTTTTTCTTACATACATTGAAAAATCCTATAAACATAATACATGTCCATGTTTAAAAATAACATATAGAAGAATTTATAGTTAAAAGAATCAGCCCCCTGCCCCATCTTTTCCTACACAGAATTCTGTTTTCCAGAGGCAAGTTTTTTCTTCTCTCTTAAGTGTTCCCATCTTAAACTTCTTAACTAGTTAACTTCATATATCTGTATACTGTGTATACTATGTCACTATCTACTAATTTTCCATGTAGACATTACTCATTGACTTTCTGGTAGATGACGATTAGCCTCGGTAATCCCCTCTCCACCTCCACCACCATCACTACCACCTTCCAGTTTTTTGTTACAGCACTGTTTATGACCTCTATTGGTTGTTTGTGTTTTCTACCAATTACAGACAGTATCTCTAGACTCCTCACTTTATAAAAGAACATTAGTGCTCCTACCCTTGATTTAAACTCTCCTCCTTATTTCTGTCTCCCAAATTACATTATTTATACCTTTCAGCATTTGCATTCTGTTCCACACCCATAATTAACACCTTTCTGATGTATATTCAGGCTGATTTGAAAATCAGCATATTCTGGGCTGTGATTTTTTTTTTCTGGCCAACTCTACTAGTTATCCCATTTCATTTTACTTTTTGTCTCCTGAAAATCCATTGAAAACTCTTATTTGCTGATGGTTTGTCTCTGGTTTTCTCTGTTTTTGTGTTCTTTTCGTTTAATGCCTTCTTTATTTCTTTACTTTTAATAAGATCTAGAGAAGGAAAGAGGATAAACAAATGAGCTCAGTCTACCATTTTGCACCAGAAGCTACTTTTTTACTTGAATTTTTTTCCTGATACATATGCAACAAAAGTGTTGTACCAGCAATAATTTAGCTAGATGTTCATATTTCCAGTAATATACTATTGGAACAACATTTTATCCATACTTTCTTTTTACTTCTGCAGTCTAATGTTTCATTATTCCTTTAAATTTGGAAGAAAAATGTTCTAATCCAAAACACTCTGAGAAAGCAAATTGGAAAAGCAAATCCACACTTTGGAAAATTTAAAGAAGCCTAAAAAAACTGACCATCAATTTTAATTGTCTATTTACTTTGACATTCTTCAAATATATTGAAAACAAAGATCCTTTCTTTTAAAGTATTGGCATGATATTTTGAGTCTTTGTTCTTCTCCAGCTACAGTTTATAATACACCTGGCAGGCAACTACCTGTTTAGATATCTTTATCTGCACTGCAGGATAAGATACTAAAATGCTTTCCTCTTGCCTCTGCCTTTTGTGAAGTCTGGTTTAGAGTTTCAATAACTCCTTGGAACAAGTTACTATACAACATAAACATATATTCCTGTTTATTCAGAGTGACAGATTTGTTATTGCTGTATTATGAAAACAATTGTGATTCCAAATAAAATATTCTCATAAATTAAAACCAAGAGAGCAAGGTAACTACAGTCTATACACAATTTAAAGTCCCAATAATTTTGTTTCACAAAATTCAGCTAGCCTGAAACACATTGCCTACAATAAAGGCAATGTCTGCATGATTCATTTTTTTAAGTATGTCAAATTTACGTCTCCCTGTTTTCTTACTGACCTCTAATAGTACAATCTTCTTGGATATTTTCATTACCAATTTGTGAGCTTCGGGGCATGTCTTGATGTACCAGCTTTATCCTGGACTGAAGGTGATCTTTTGGAAAGCTGACTTCAAGAAAAGAGGCAGTGCAGCTTGGTGGTGAAGGGGCCTGGCTTGGAGAGCAGGCAGTGGGTGCCAGTCCTGGCTCATCCTCTTACTGACTGGGTGACCTTAGACACTTGACTTACTCCCTTGAAGCTTGTGAAATGGGAATAATAACAGTATTTACCTTAGAGAGCCGCCAAAAGTCTAAAGTAAAATAATACATGTAAAACATAGCAAAATGCCCACACTTATTAAATACACATTAATTGTTAGTTATTTTTATTCTTAGTAACAATAATTATTTGAAAGTATTAATCTGTCTGAGCACACAGAAATACCCCTTAAGTTTTTTGAGGACCTAAAATACATTCTAAGGATAGCTTTTCAATATTAGGAACTTTTCCTGTTTCACTTTATGGACATGATTTGTATTTTGGGAATTACTTGCACTAAGCAGAAATATTAAGTCCAACTTTAACTTTTCCCCCACTTAGGAGATCAAGTTTGTATATAGCTTATTTATATCTAAATCCCTGTTTTTTTTAAGCTGACTTCAGTGGATTAACATGTACATTAGTTTCGTAAAACCTGTTTAACCTTCACTTGACATAGCAAACAAATCTCTAAATTTCTAAGAGGGAAGTTTGTGTGTCCCTAACCAGGTAAAGGAGAGAAGATGAGGTAGAGGCAGGACAAATACTAAAAACTCAATTTAATTCTGGTTCTACCACTAACTTTCTTTGTAACTTGTCAAGACACTTTATTCATCAATTCATGCATGTTTATCTTGTACCATGTACCAGGAACTAAAGTAGAGACACAAATAAAATCCCTTACCTTGGGAAACACACAGCTTGGTTTGGAAGGCAGAGCTAGTACAATAAAACATCGGTCCCCAGCCATTTTGGCACCAGGAACCGGTTTCATGGAAGACAATTTTTTCACGGACTGGGGTGGGGTGGAGGGGATGGTTCAGGCGTAATGAGAGCGATGGGGAGCGGCAGATGAAGCTTTGCTCGCTTGCCCGCTGCTCACCTCCTGCTGTGCGGCCTGGTTCCTAACAGGCCACGGACCACTACCGGTCCTCGGCCCAGGGGTTGGGGAGCCCTGCAATACAACATATGTGACAGTACATACACAGTGTGACAATACATATATCACTGAATGATACATGATGTGATGTGTGTGAATGTATGTGGCATAATACATGTACTATGAAATCTATTTTACTATATTTTATTAGTTTTTTTTCATTTTTTAGTTTTTTGTGTATATATCTTGCTTTGATATTTGCTGAATTTCTGAAATCTTTAAATTTATATCTTTGACAAAATTTGGGATATTTTGTCATTATTTCTTTAAATATTTTTTCTGCCCCATTATCTTCCTCCCTTCCCTTCTGGGATTACAAACACACACACACACACACACACACACAGGAAATCTTTGCTCTTCTCCCACAGATTCTTAAGGCTCTGTTAGGATATTTTTCCTTTTCTTCAGATTAGAGAATTTCTGTTATTTTATATTAAAGTTCACTGACTTCTGTAATTTAGAAGTATTAAATAAATATTAAAGTTAATCTGTCATGTCTAATCTGCTGGAAGTTTTATTTTAGATATGTAGTTTTCACTTCTAGAATTTTCATTTGATACATTTTTATAGTTTCTGTTTCTCAGATGAAATTTGTTACATTTGTTCATTCATCATGAGCATATTTTCTTTTATTGAGCATAGTTATAATACTTGCTTTAAAATACTTGTCTGCTGACTCCAATATCTGAGTCATCTCATAGTCTCTTCCCATTGACTGCCATTTTTCCTGAGCATGGGTCATGTTTTTCTGTTATAAATAAATCTAGGAGTTTGGGATTGCATCCTGGACTTTACAGAAGCTGTGTTCTAGAGACTCTGAGATTTTCTTGTATTCCTCAGAAGAGTGTTCATTTTTCAGTTTTAGCAGGCAATAAACTTGTCTAGATTCATACTTCCAGCCCTGTATCCCCTATAATGGGTAACAGCTAAAGTATCTATTTAGTTCTTTCTATTTAGCCCTAACTGGGCTGCTTGCAGTCTGCCCTATGTTTATATAGTACAGGGTTCAGCCAGAAGTTTGGGTAGAGTTTATGAACAGGATTTGGAGCTCCCCCTCTCTTACTCTCTCCTTTTCAGGGCTTACCACCACATTCCAGCTGCTGTGGTTACCTGAACTCTGTGCTCTCATTCTTTACACCAGAAAGACCATCGGAATCTATCAGAGTTCTAGACATCCAACACTGAGCCACACTGGGTCCTCCCCTCAGATAAAAGGCTATAAAAAATGGGAAATCCACCCAGTGCTGTTGTCTTCTTTGTGTAGATTCTCCCCCACATCCAGATTCTGCCTGCTTTGGCTTGTTGTCAGTATTTTCAAGCAGTTATTTTCTGTGTTTTGTCCAGAGTGTATAGTTGTTATCTGCAGTAGGATTGATCCAATAGAAGCTCCTCAGCCATTACCAGAAAGGGAATCCTCAATTTATATTATCATACATAGAGCTAGAGTAGTTAATTTGCTTCTGTAATTAGCATTGTACCTCAGCAAGTAAGTAGTAAATTCTATGTGTTCAATTTATATCTCTTTTATAAGTACTAAATCCTTCACAAATGGTCTGCTGCTATAGATCTAAGAAGTGTAGCTATACCACATTTTAGGGTTAGTTGATTTAAACATTTACCTATATCTGTGCTGGGTGTTGTAGCGTGCTGTAATTTAAGAGTGATGCAAAGTACTTGAACTCACCTCTAAAAAATATTATTATTTTTGGAGTAATGCAGAGTGATGAAAGAAATTGTTTTAAATATATGACTTCAGTATGCTGTTTATTTATATTGTTCTACAGGTGTGCTATCTGAAACAGTAGCCATAGCACATGTGGCTACTTAAATTTTTTAAAAGTAAAATGAGAGTCCAGTTCCTCACTTATACTACCCACATTCCAATTACTTAATAGCCACATGTGGCTAGAGGCTACTTTATTGGACACAGAAGAATAGAACATTTCCATTATTAGAGAAAGTTCTGTTGTTTAACACTGTTCAACAAAGTGCTGCTCTGTGAGCAGACAAGTATACTTACTAGGAATTATATTTGTTCAGTTGGTCATCTGAAATCCACAGGTGTAGAATCCATTGCCAACTAGAGCCATACCTCGATGGACATGGATGTTTACCCTCTTTTGTCACATTTGCTATTTTTTCCTTTCACGAGTTGATCAACTATGTAGATCACTGCTTGTTCCTGTGAAATATCTCTGTAGACTTAAAGCCAGTGGTACTTTGCATGGCTTAACTATATTCTAGGCACTGTGCTCAGCACTTTATCTGCATTATCTCATTGAATCATTATAACAACTTCATGTCATAGGTGCTTTAGTCTCTCCATTTTACGGGTGGGGAAGCCAAGACAGAGAGGCTACATAACTTGCTCACAGTCCCATAATAGGTGGGAAGTGAAGCCAGGATTTAATTGTGGAAGAATAAAGGAAGTGGAAGAATATATATATTTTATATTCCCTGTGGGAAACTTTCTGAATATCAAAACTTGGAGACGACATTGTTTTACTTTTACGAACAGAAATATAGTACAAAAGGATTACACAGAAATTAGTCACATCTTTTTAAACTCATGTAAAAAAATTCAGTTATATACCATTCCTTAGTCACATAAATTCCTGATCTAGGACTGTTTGTGGAAAATATTTATATTCCCTTCCCTTTTTCACCTCTCTCAGATGCCAAATTTCCTTTCAAATTACCAGCTTCTAGATCACAGAGCATCATTCTAATTCTGACCCATATCACTCTCCAGCCTATTTTAAGCTCTTTTAACAGTATAATTTTTTGTTTGTCTTTTATTTTCTATTTAAAGGTGATTAACATTTTAATATCTCCTACCAAATACACATTTCTATGTTTTAAACTTCTTTCTTTTACATAAAAGAATTTCTTGGCTAAATTAATTTATTTTCATTTAGAAGGTTTCATCTTTTTTATTAGCATGCATTGATTCTATTTATTTATTGATTGCTCCTCCACCATTACCCTTCCTTGTTCTCAGTAACATTATATGAAAAATGTCCTAGTGGTTTTGAACTCTTAAATTTAATGTTGGGGTAAAAGTTCCCTTTTTTAATGAAACGATCCATCCAAGAGAGGAAGCATGGTGACCACAGTGCTGAAGCTGGAGCATAGAACCACTTTCTTGCTCTGTTTTTTCTCTCTCAAATACTATGCCCCTCTTGCTACCATTAAATGTGTCTTGGTGGTGTCACCAGCTCAGGCTTCATCAGTCTTCTTTGGAAACAGAATAGACAGGACTGACCACTTCAAGCTCATTTATATTAATATTTGTAATAAAAGAGTAACATCTGTAAAATATATTTTGCCCAGAAAAGGAAAGCATGACATAATTATTGTGACATACTTTTTCTTAGATATGAATAGAAGAAAAAAGCTCTAAAAGATTCAGAAAGATATAAATAAAGAGTACTTAATAAACTTTTATAAAACACTAAAAAAATCTGATCATAGTTAGAAATACAAGTAGAGCAAAGTTTTTATAGTGGCCTGGCCTTTGGTCTCAAGTAAATGAAGTGAACTTGTCCCCATCAAAATGTTCTTTGCTTATTCCGTAGCCATCTTATAAAAGAGGAAAATCTGCAGTGAGATCCTGTAGGTTCAAATCACTTAACTCTACTTATTTTTATTTAGAGACAAAAACAGGAGAGCCCTCATAATTCCATCATGAACCACAAGAACAATAGTTTTAGAAACATGCAAATTTCCTTTGGTATTCAGCTGCAAGGAGCTCTTTGAAAGAACTTCCCAGCCATACTTATTTTGGAGATGCAGCTGGATAATTATATACATGTGGCAGAAACAGGAAGGCCTCATTTCCTCAGCATTTTACCACTCTGCTCTTCAAAGGGAATGTGAAAATATTTTTGTTAAAGGATGGGATTCCCTGCATTTCCTAATAGTTGAAATTAGTTACTCCTCATTAAAGTGTTACATTTTCCACCCCTGGTTGGAGCACCTGTGTTTCTGCAAACTGTTTTTTTTTTTTTTTTTTTTAATTTGAAGGAATTTTTTGTGATTACTTAACAAATGAGCATATTAATATGTAACATTGTACTAGATTTTTGTGAGGTTCACTGCTGGTCAATTTATTACCTACTGAAAAAGTCAAGGGAAAAAGTGCCTTAAACAGAAAAGTAGAAGAATCAATCATTACTCTATTTAGAAATGAATTTCTACATCAAAGCATCACCCAATTTAGAGTGATTTGTGAATTACTTCCTTTTCTTTTTACTTCTTTGTATTTTAACTTTGTCAATATTTGTTATTTGTGTGATAAGAAAGAACAAGAAAATGAAGCATTTACCTATCTTATTTACTCATCAGGCAAGGAAGACAGGATTTAACAACTTAAAAGACTTTAGTCTGGTCGTTAGCATATTATTCTCTCTTACAGATATATTTCACCATTATTAGCACCATCTAGGTCCATGTTGTCCAGTAGAACTTTCTGTGGTGATGGAGACATTCTGTACAATGCTGCTTATTACTCTAGCCACATGTGCCTAGTAGCTATTGAGCACCTACGATGTAGCTATGGTGGCTGAGGAATTGAATCTTTAATTTATTTAATTTTAATTAATAAAAATTGATATAGCAATGTATTGCTAGTGGTTTCCATATTGGACAATTCAGACTTAGAGCCAAAACAAAAATCATTCACAAGCATCTAAAAAGTATTGTAAGATAGGGATACAGGATTAAGAAATACAAACTACTATGTATAATATAGATAAGCAACGAGGATATATTATACAGCACAGGGAAATATAGCCATTATTTTGTAATAACTTTAAATGGAATATAATCTATAAAAATATTGAATCACTATGCTTACACCTGAAACTAATATAATATTTAAATCAACTATACTTCAATTAAGATAAGAGTATTGTAGCACTATTTGTGGTTACCAAACCTGCATTTATTTACAGATAGTTCTTTGGATGTTTATTTTCTCTATAAATGATGTGTCTATAAAATGGAAGGTTTGTTAACTAAGTTTTGTTAAGTTTGTCCATACTTAACAAAAGTGAACTAGAATTTTGCTATAATACTATTAGTTATAGGAGGAATTAAGAAGAATGCAGGTCATAACTAAAATGAAATACTACAAGAATTTTAAAAATCTGTAAGATAGTCACAAGCCTTTGTCCTTGATTCTAATATTTCAGAAAAGCTCGGGTGTGTGTAAAACATGTTAGACCTTCAACAACTCTAGTAGTAAGGGAAGGGAATAAGCTAGGAGGAAGCAGGACAGAGACTGGTGAAACTCTCAGCCATGGGACCTGACCTTGCATGAGTAGTGAGAGGTATATAGCAAGACTGATATTGGTTTTAACAAGTGTCACTATGGAAGGAGGTATATGTAAGTGTAAGCTAGTATTATTAAAACAACTAGGCATTTGAATTTATGAGTAGGGAGCCTTTAATCACTATTATTGTTTCTGGTAGGTGCAGTGGGTTTTCATAAGTCATAAGGTAAAGGGTCAGAGAGAGAGATAAGGCATGAAAATTTGGGAGTGGCTGAGGGCTTGAGGAGTAGATAACATAGATAACATTAGATAACATAACTATAAATAATTGAACCACAGATTCTTTAAGACTAGAATGACTTTAATAAAGGCTACCTCTTATTGAGACATGGACAATGCATTAGGCACTATACTGAACACTTCATATACATTAACTCATTTTTATTAATTTATGGTTACTAACTCATAACATTGTGAGGTATATATTATTATCCGCATTTTACAGATGATGAAACTGAGGCACAGCAAGTCTACGTGATTCCCTAAGGTCACATAGCTAGAGGATACAGAGCTGAGAGTCAGCCCAGGCAGTGTCTCCACATTAGCTGCTCCTTTGTGATGTCTTTATAGTCATTTCTATGTTAACAACTTATACCCCTGGGGTTCCTTTCTTTGTAGGTTACAGAAAACCCATTTCACAATGGCTTAAACTATGTAGAGGATTTATTGGCTCATGTAACCAGTATCCCCAGAGATATATCAGACTCTAGAACAGCCTATCTTGCTCTGGTTTGGTTCCCTGTTTCTCATGGTTCTGCCTTTCTCAAGATGTCAGCCTCATCATCAGCTACATGGAGGAACTGGTAGGGAGTTGACTATGGTTGTTCTAGGTGCCATCATACAAAAAGGAAGAGACATTGTCTCCAGTTGTTTCCCAGAAGAGAAAGTTTCTACTATAGAAGCCCCTGCAAATACCTCTTCTAGTCTCATAGAGAGAAATTAGGTCATACAGCCTCCAGTACCAATGGCCAGTGGACGGGCTTGTCCAGGTTGGTGTATGCTGGAGCTGCCTGCCTCACTTCTAGATCCAGGATGGAGTCAGTTTTCCCTGAAGCATGCAAGTTCCTCATGGGACATGTGAACAAGCAAGCTGAGGGTGGTTATTACCAGCAGACTGGGGAGTGGATGGTAGGTAGGGAACCCCAGTGCTTACTGCATCTCTCATATTGAGGATGTAGACCCTCAGAGATATGGTGACTTATCACAAAGTTGCTTAGTGATCCATCTATCTTTGAGCTATAAACATCTAAATTCTAATGACCTCTTCAAGGAAACTTTTAAAATCATGTCTTATTGGAACTCTTCTGGGGAAATAGCATTTATCTCTAAATAATTTTTATAAAATATGAAATAATCAAGGTTTCTAAGAAATTAGAATTTTTGGTTAATTATGAAAAAGAAAACAGTATGAAAATAAAACTGATAATTATCTAATTCTCATTGTATATTTAGAGATTATATACATTATATATACAATATATTTTATATTGTATAACACCTTGTAATTATAAAAACAGTATAATATACTACTATGTAGTACAATACAATCGGCAGCATAGCTTACTACTTTATATTTGATTTTAATTTTTTTGTGAGCCCATATACAACTAAAAATGATTAAAAAAACTATCTGAAAAGTAAGTGGTTAAGATATATTGTAGAATATCTGTTAATCAGCCCATTGCACCCTCAGTTCTCTTTCACTAAAACTGTATTTGCCGTGTTTAAAATTGATATCAAAGCAAACTCTGATAGACATGCATTCATCTGTTCCTTCATTTAGTGAATTCTATATTTATTGAGGGCAAAGCACTTGGGGAGAGAGTGTTGAGTACTTGTTAGCGGTATTTGAATTCTTTGTGGATTCTCAGGATTTCTTTCCTGAGAGGCTAATTTGCTCCTCTGTGTGTAACTGAGCCTTTTTACATTCTACCAGCAGAGCAAACTTTATAAAACTCAAATTCAATAATACTTTGTTTCTGCTTAAATAACTTCAATAGTTTCCCGAGAACTATAGGAAAATGTTCAAAATCCTAGAATGTCTTAAAAATGTTTTCACAAGCTAGCCTGGACCTGACTCCCAAACCACATTTTGTGCTGCTTTCTCACACATACACCCCTAAACCTGCCCTACTGAACTCCTCACTGTGCTTTAAATAGAGATATTTTTAATGCTAAGGCTTTGTACATGCTGACCCTTCTTTCTGGGAGATTCTTTCTTGCTCTTCGCCATCTACCTACATTCTACTCATGCATCAAAAACTAGCTCAAATATTACTCGTTCTGTGGCTACTTCGGCAAACTGTCTAGGCAGAATTACTTATCCTTTATTATGTTTCCATGAAACTTGATGTGGCATTATTGTTCCATTTAATACAGTGCATTGTAATTTTTTTGCATATCTCTCTCGTGAAATGAGATAGTGTTGATCTTTGAACCCAGTGTTATCATTCACCGATATACCAGTCTGACCAATATGTAGACCAATGAGCATTTTCTTTCATTGTTTCTAAAAATATTTTTTGAGTACTTTTTCTAGGCCAGGTACTGAATTGCTACTTAGCTCCAAAATATGGCACAGGGACTTTGTTTTATTTTTAATAATCCATGTGCTTTTTGGACAGTTGGATGTTTATTTTGGCTTTGGTGATCTTCCAAGATGTATCAAAACAAGAATTGCCATTGCCAGAAATTGATTGTGTACTAGTTATTTTTTTTCTCCCTGTATATAGAAATGTACTAACAGGGCAAGAGTGATTTGCTATCATTCCAACATACTATTTATGATGATGGCAATTCAATACTAAAATATTTGGTGTTTCTCTCTTTTCTTCCCAGATAATTCTTATGCCTCTCAGATAGTTGAATATAACAAACTTTTAATTTAATTTTTTCATATTTCTATCTGCATATTATTGACTGCAAAATTCCAGGTTAAAAAGAAATGAAAGCGTATTTGTTTGGAATTAAGGCTCTAACTTGTACTTCAGATTATAAAATTTTACTAGAAGATTTTTTGAATTACTCCAAAGTTTTCTGACCTATTAATTTGAAAAATGTATTTCACAAAAGAAAACTGCGGTACACTTAAGTGATTTTTTAAAAATTCCATTGAAGAACAAACTTTGAGATCGTAATTCCTGATTCTGAATCAATGAAGTAATGTTACTTTTGCTTATAAATATTCTTACTTTAAACATGCACAAAGTATGAAAAGCTTATGTCATTAACCTATCAAAAAAAAAGAATTGAAAAAAGCATCACATTAAAAAATTGTTAGGTGATATTTCAGAATTAGTTCAAACATTTTTAGTTACTATGGAGTGTATTAATCTTCCTTCTAATTAATAATTTTAGGAGTGAGATTGGACTTTCTTTTCAAATTTTCAAGCAGTACCTTGTTGTAAATGGTTTTCTTACAAAGAGGGTTTTGATTCTTCCCCCTTCACAATTATTTGTTCTTTGCCTAGAGGATGAATATATTCCATCAAAACATTAAAAAAATGCTATCTTTATCCTTGTGTTTGTTAGTCCTGAATGTTAGAGACCTAGGATATGACCTTTTGGGTCTCTCTCTCTCTTTCTCTCTCTCTGCCAAGCCCTGAGGAATGCAGTCTTGCAGTACAAAGTGGAACATGAGGCAATGAAAAACAGAGTGTGATAGGCATGATTGTTTTAGTTTGCCACTGCCAATTTTCACTAACAGACATTAGACTGCACCTGTGTTTCTAAAAATTGGACTAAGGATCTCACCACAAAAAAAGAGTTAACTATGTTAGGTGACAGATTTGTTAATTATCTTGATCGTGGTAATCATTTCACAGTTCATGTATATCAAATCATCACATTGCACACTTGAAATATATGCAGTTATGTTTGTCAGTTAGTCCCTAATACATCTGGAAAAAATGCAAATAAATAAAATTTTAAAAAAAAAAGATATTGAGACAAAGGAAAGATCCTTCCAGAAAAAACAGGGAAAAAATTTAACATTATATCAATGAGTTTCATCACAAGACCGTCTCAGCCTCTCCTGAGCTGACCACACTTGGCCTACTCAAAGACTGACATGAAGACAAACTACAGTATACCATGCAGGTTGAAGTTTATGATTCCAGCCTGATTCAGACTCAGGCTAAAAGCCCATTGGGACAATCCCATTCAGTCTCATTGCAGAGACAAGAATTGTATGGCAAGATGGCATAGGAAGTATTAATCTCTGGTGGGATAACAGTTCAAATACTAACTAATGTCAGCTTTCTTGTTTTCCCTGTTGTACTGCCACCTTCTTCCTATTAGGCAATGAGGGAGGGGTGCACCTGCTGCTCAGAGAAGGAAGAGCCCGCACATGAGAACAAAGAGCTTCTACATCCTATTCTAAGCTATATTTTAAGCTTCTACAGTCAAAAGATATCTCAGTTTAAGACCAAGAAGATTTGATGCAGCTCCACTAGCAGGGAGAATAGGTGTGTCTTTCTGCCCTTCATACTAGACAAAGGAACTTCACGGGAAGTGGAGAGTTTAGGAAATAAGTTAAGTTAGAAGTATTGCAGAGGCCATGAGTTCTGCCACTCCCCGACGTAGGAGTCTGGTGTGTGTGTGTGGGGGGGTGTGGTGTGGGGAGGAAATGACATAATTAACTTTAAGTAGGAATATGAGGATAAAGGGTCTCGTGCCCCACTACTCATCTAACATCTCGGAAGGCAGCAGCGTCATGGATGCGGTACACTCTGTCTACCAGGGCGCTCTAGTAGGGGCAGTGAAATGATGTATCCACATTTGAGAGAAGGGACAAGTTGGCTAAGAGGTCTTGGGACTGGGAAAGCAATAAGCAGAGATATGAGTGCTTTCCCAGTGACAGATAAGAAGGATTGGCAGTGCTAAACTGCCAGGTGATCCACCCGCGGGCAATTGCCCCCTGAGTGTAACATATGCTTCACACACGCTGTCCAGTTCCCTGTGAGTCAAGTTACATCACTAGAAAAGTTCTCAACACAGGATAGAGAAAAAGGGAGACTGAGAGAAAGACTCCCTGTTCCCCCCACCATGACAGAGTGGCCGTTCTCTAATGACCACCTCTTGACCAAGGAGTATGGGTTAGGGATAAAACAGGAGCACATATACCTTAAAAAATTGGAATTGGTTAAAAGGAATCCCTGGATAGGATTGAGAAATATGGAAGTTGACTAAATTGAGATTTTTTTTTTAATATCATGTAGATATGGGAGCTCATGATAGATAATAAAATTGTTAGTGGAAGTAAAGTTATTTTTACAACACTGAGAATTTTGTGGACCATTGTGTCAGAAAAATGCACACACACATATAGAATGATAATCAGCAGAGCAAGATGGCAGGTTATGTATGTGTGTACAGAATAATCGACTCTGGAAAGCAAGGGTCTTGTGAAATTCATGTCAGGAATGCTGTCAGAATCAGATTAAACCCTGGCATTTTTAAAGTGCATATTTATAAAACTGTATTTGGCACAGCTGAGCCAGTTATCTATTTTCCTTTCCAGCGTTTCTGCTGAAATGTGAGGGGTTTTTTTAAGCAATGTTTTTCCCCACAGTGAAGGATAATGAGCATATGTGAGCATATAAGACAGAGAGAGACAGAGACAGAGAGGTTCTTGGAGTAGCAGGAAGCCCCCAAAACCTAAAAGATACATTGCTAGCTCTGCCCTCAGCCTGGTAGCACAGACCATCCTTCCTCTGTGATAACTGATTGCAAAATCCTATAGTAAATGCCTGTAACCACAGAGAGCAAAAAGGGATTCTCAAACACACCAGGAACCACCAAAAAACTGAGAAAAATCAAATTGAAGAAATGGAATTAATGGAGAAAACAGAAAACTTAAAAAAAAAATCATGACTATCTTCAGAGACACTCAAGAGATAGCACATCAATAAGAACAGGAGGTTCCAAGAAATAGACAAAAGATTTTAAAAAAGAAAAAAATTGAGGATCAAAATATGTATCAGTTAATGGCTATTGAAATAAAATGTAGCAACATTAATATCAGGTAATATATAATGTAAGGAATGTATTAATTTAACATTGCTTTCCATTTTATCCTTGTTCTAAATTAATTCTTCACACACTACTGTACACCATGGGACGTGGTTCACTATTGTATCCTAGAGAATTGCCTTATACTTAATAAGTACAGTAACTATTTCTTTAATTGAATTTAATTTAACCTGAATCACAAGATCTCTTTTTTCAGCGAGCTAGACTGAGGAGGAGGGCATATAACTTCAGTTTTTTGTTTTTGTTTTTTTGTTTTGTGTGTGTGTGTGTGTGTGTGTGTGTGTGTTTGAGAGAGAGAGAGATGGGGGATAATTGTTAGTGAAAATTTCAGACTCTTGTAGCAATTTCATGTATATAGTGATGCAATTTTTCCAGTTCTATGCCCTATCCATATTTATTCATTTTATAATAGAGTTTCAGCTATCTCCTGGAATGCTATTCTAAATTTATCTTTATGATTATACTCCTGAGGTCATAAGACTCACAGCTACACTGGATCCATTAAGGCTATGGTATCATTGGCTTTAAGCCCAGATAGAAAAAAATTATGCCTTTGACTTCCAGTGAATGGAATTTCTGAGTCACACATCCTTGCCCTGCTTCATATGCAGATGCATCCTCAGAAGATGAGAGCCATTCTGAAGAGGCATTTCCCTGTTTTGGTCAAGGGTATCCAAAACAATGAACTAATTATTTAATTTATTCAAAAGGTATTTTTTGTCTTTGTACAGTATTATGAGATTCATTTTGGACCCCTTGATATATTTATCACATAATTTTCTAATGAAATTCAGAAGTCTTTAAAAAACTATTATCTAGGCCTCAACTTTCTATTCCCTGAGGGGCCAGATGTTACCAACAAGATTGTGGAAGAATCCTGCAGAAGCTTGCTATGTGATGACTCTATTGTGACAATGTGCTGACTTCTCTTGAAAACCAAATCTATTCAGTGAAATTATATCACATACACAAAGGGGTAATGACTAAAAACCACACCTATCCAGTGCAGGCAGGCAGTCTTTAAGGTCTAGGCAGACTTTAAATTTAAAACACCCACATACTATGTCAAAATGCGTTTCATAGCAGATTTGCAGGTCCCTACACTATTGGTATTATAATTATGATCCAATATATCCTAGTATCCCAAAACTTTATGGCAGGTACTCTTTTTCCAAATCTCTCAGACCTTGACATTTCTGTTCATTAATCTAGATTTATTGAGGGTGTGCTAAGTGCCAAGCATGGCTCTTTGCACCATGGATGCAACAATGAGTTAGATACACCTCTGTGCCAAAGAGCTCATATTCTGGGGGTGGTGGGGGGAATCATAAACAGATAATTAGAAACAATCTGATGGTGCTGTCATAGAAGTATGCTCTTGGAAATATGGAACTACCAATGAGGAGAACTTCACCTGACTTGAGGACTTGAGGAAGACTTCCTGCTGGACATGATAACAGAGGTGAGTTAATTAGGTGAATAGTGGGCAGGAGGCCATTCTAGAGACAGTAGACTGCATGTGTTAGTGCATAGAGGCAAGACAGCATGGTATGTGAGGGATTTACCAGCAGTTCTAAGGAATAAGGGAAGGCAGGAAGTTATGAATGATAAACTGGAAAGATGGAGGGCCATATGTGAAAAGGTAGCTTTAACCTTATCTTGTGAGTTAGGTGGACTAACATGGTCATATTTTTATTTTAAAAATTTCTCCAGCTTTATGTGTAAAGGATGGATTTTAAGTCCAATTCTGGAACAAGGGAAACCATTTAAAAGGCTCTTACAAGGGACAATGAGATACTAAGCTAAGGATGGAGAAATGGGATAGATTGGTGATATTTTTAAGGTGTTAAAACAGTAGGACTTGGCATTTATATGTGGGGTTGAAGGCAGAATATGGACTCAAGAACAACTCTGAGATTTTTAGTGTGGGTGACTGGATGGATTGTAAATTATATGTTTGGATATGGAGCTCTGAAAATAAGTCTGAAATGGAATACTAGTTTAAGTTTCATAAGCATGTAAGTTTTAGTAGAATTCAACACCAGGGGAAAAAATAGGAGATCTCTATCTGTGCTCCAATATATTTTTTAGAATTTATACCCATTGGATCTTTTTTTTTCCTTTCTTTTTTTTTTTTTTTTTTTAATATTTATTTATTTATTTGGTTGCGCTGGGTCTTTGTCACGGCAGGCAGGGTCCTTAGTTGCGGCTCATGGGCTCCTTAGTGACAGCTCGTGGGCTCCTTATTTGAGGCATGCAAACTCTTAGTTGTGGCATGCATGTGGGATCTAGTTCCCTGACCAGGGATCGAACCTGGGCCCCCTGCATTGGGAGCACAGAGTCTTAACCACTGCACCACAAGGGAAGTCCCCTACCCATTGGATCTTAATGATTATGATTTTAGAAAAACAAGGTTATTCTACCCAACTCTCATACACTGTTGGTGGAAATATACAATGTTACAACCACCTTGGAAAACTATCTGGCAGTTTTTTAGGCAGTTAAACTTACCATGTGATCCAGTCTTTCTACTCCTAGGTATACCCAAATGAAAGATAGCATGTATCTATACAAAAACTGGCACACTGACACTGATAGCAGCTTTACTTGTAATAGTCAAAAACTGGAAATAACTCAAATGTTCATCAACTGGTAATGAGTAAACATACTATAGTATATCCAATGCAATGGAATACTATACAACCAATAAAAATGGATTTTGATACTGGAACTATTGATACATGTTAAAGCATGGATGAATCTCAAATAATTATGCTGAGTGAAAGAATCCAGACAAAAAAGAGTACTTATATATGATTTAATTCGTATAAAAGTCTATGAAATGAAAACCAATGTATAGTAACAGGAAGCAGGTCAGTGTTGGCCTGGGAAGGGTAGGGCAGGAGGGAATGATAACAAAAGGATACAGGAAAACTTTTGGAGGTATGGCTATATTTATTATTTTGATTGGGTTTTCTCTTTTCATTTTTCAGAAGGCAATTTGGACATATTTTCATATTTTCTTAAAAGACCACAGGAGTATTGAACTGATTAAGAGTATGGGTTTTAGAGTTGGTTTGGAGCTCAGATCCAAACTCTGTGATTCAACTTTGGCAAGTGAATTAATCTCTCCAAGTTTTAGTTTCCTCATCTTAAAAATGGGGTTAACAGTAGTACATATCTTACAGAGTTATTTTAGGGACCAAATAAGATAACACATAAAAAACACAGCATAGTACCAGGTATAACACACAAAATGTCAACTACTATCCAGAATCCTTGAAAAGTTCCCACTGCCTGTGGGGAAACCTAGAACTGAGCCTCCTGACATGGTAGGGGGCAAAAAAGGAAATTAGCAGAGACCACTATAAAATTACACTTTGGTACATTTCCTTTATTTAGAGAAGTAACACTGCTCTGCTGGTGTAAAACCAGAGGAATAAACATGGAGGGAAGACTCGATATAAGAAGTAATAAAGAGACTAGCTAACATCTGTGCAAATAAATAAGCAATCTCAGAAAAAGACATCGGGAACACCATTATCTGTGCTGCTAAGCCACTACTTTAAACTGAAGGGAACTTTTTTTTTGTGGTGGGAAGGCACGCAGGTGGAAAGTTGTATTTTAAGAATAGATGTGGTGAGTGGAGAAAGAAGAGGATCGAGAAGGTGGTTAAGTCTTGTCTATTCTTTGGTTTTATATTCGCTCACTCACTCTTTTTGCATTTGTGTTGTTTCCATATCCTTGCATTGCTCCATCTACTACCCACACACTCTTAAGTTAAAATGAACTTCCTATGTTAAGACAACAAGTGTTTTCCTCATGAAATGATTTCTAGTGAAAACTTTAAAAGGTGAGGCTGAATTCCTTACGTTTCTTTTGTCTACACCCTGATTTCTTTGGCAAAGCATCAGTTCTTAGGTTTTGGACATTAAAACATATGTTAATAATCATTGATTAGACTAATCTGGCAAATATGCCAAAAGATGACTAACTTCTCTGCAAGTGGGATGATAATGAATAAATATAGGAAATGTCTAGCATCTTTCTAATGTGAAGTGAAATATGTTTTGACAGTTATTCTAACCTTTCCAAATAATAAGATATTATTATTAGATTTTTCAATTCTTCATCCTCCTCTTTTCATATTTAAACATTTTTAAATGATTTAATGGATTTTAGTGTGAGATTTTGTTTTGGAAATTTTCACAAGCCCTCTTTGGATCCCTCCCTCTTTGGAGAACTATTTGGGCAATAGTTGATGATGATAATAAAATGTGGACAGTTCAGGTTAGTCCTCTCATTTAAACACAGGGAGTATTTCCTCTGCATGAGTACTTATAATGTGCCAGGAACTGGGTGAAATATGTTACCTTTTGAATATTTTTTTCTTTGCCAATGTCTTTTCTATGGGCTTGTTGGCAGCATCTGATTTGGAGGAAGTTTTTTGTTGTTGTTTTTAATGGATATTCACTTCCTGGGATGATGGTCTTTCTAGTGGCATTCTGATTAAATTCCTGTGAATGATAATGTAGGCAAGCTTATTTTGTATTAGGCTATAAAAGTGGTTTGGGGAGATGATGGGGAACGGATTGGGCAATAGAATCCATTGGGGCCTGTGTAAAACATACTTTCCTCTGGTCTTACGTGTTGTGGCTTAAGGCATTAACAAATTTTGCTGAAGGCACACTGGAAGGCAAAACAATAACCAAACTGTGTGCTGAATGCATTTGTAATTGCATATACAGTTTAATTGTTCAGGTAATTTGTATGTGAGCTAATTATACATGTAACTGTATATTAAAACATGGCTTTCTTCTCTAATACAACTCCCCATCATTTGGTAGGATGGAATATAAACTTATTAGCAAAATAAAATAACAGTTCCGAGTTATGCTACAAGGCAGTAATATTTACAAGGGGATGATCTGTTTCTTGTCCACGTGTCAGTCTGAAGATCATGTGATCCTCAGGTCCCTTTCAGGGATATGCAGGATCTGCAGAGTATGATTCTACTCCAAAATAGAGCTAGGACCCTAGAAGGAGAGGAGAGTGGAGTAATTCAGGCGTTGGTGCTACTAGGGGGATGATTATTATACATGGAGACACATATTTAATATGGTTCATGTGTTTTGTATGTGTTTTATGCTAACAAAGTCGCTTACTCTTTAATCTATTTTACTGAAGACCAGGAGTGGGATTGGGGTTGGAGAGATGGAAGAGAAAGCCAAGTCCTTCCCACATATTTAATGTACATAAAATATCTTTATACAACATGGTGAGGAAATTGCTCTGACATTTAAAAAAATTTCTTTAGTTAATGCTACCATTTTAACTCTGCAGTTTATTTAAGTGCTGTACTTAATTGGGAATAGGTTTTATATAACATGATGCATGGTTCAAATAAGTGCACACCTTCTGGACTGGTATACCCTGAACACACCCTATTCTTTAATGGCCAGTTCTTCTAGGAGTGTTTTGTTTGCTAATTTAACATTCAAGAAGATAAGATAAATTGCTTCTATGGTATGAGACATTGGAATTGTCTGCTCAGAACACAAACACAATAACATTTCAAACTGGCAGAATGAATATTTACAAACACTTTAAAAGAAGGATTTTATGTTTTCTAACCTTCCATCACATGAAAGAAAAGCCACCTCTTTACTTTGTAAATATTGACAGTGATTAAGTTATTTGGCATATAGTAGGTGGTTCCTAAGTGTGATAACTGAGTAGACAAATGAATAAGAATTTAGAATCACCAAGGAGCAGACTAAGTCAAAAAACGATTTTTTTTCAGAGTAAGCATGCTTCTAAAAGGGCCGTTAGCTATGCTGCTGGTACAAATCCTCTGAGTATGTTTTTCAGCTGAAGTTGCTGTAGGAATAATGTTTTCCTTTACCCTACTCCACCTCACCATACTTTTTATTAAAATTACCTGAAAGTCCATTGATTAACATGTTTTAAACTGATTAATGAGTGAAACAATGTACTAACTACAACTAACCTCTCCCAGGCAATGCTTCTCTAATTTCCTGATTCCAAGGGAGACTTGTCTTTGGAAGCAATGCCTTCTATCATTCTTTTGGATCTGCCCCCTTTTTCCTGCTACCCTCAATCTGGCTCAGTGAATATGGAGAATATAGTGCCAGTGTTCCATCATTCAACTTTAACAGGTCCACATTCCTAGTCTTACCTCTACACCTTCTTTTCATTCCTTGCCTGTCATCCAGTACTTAGTTCTTGATACAGCCCTGCCATGCAGCCATTTCTGCTGTTTGGGCCTTTTACCACCTGACCCACCGGACCTAGGGATGATATTTGTAGTTGCTTATCATAGGGGTGAACCCTTGAGATGTAGGTGATGGTGAAAGAGCTCAGAATTGGGCATCAGGATCCTGGTTTACAATCCTGGCTTTACCACTCACAAACCGTAAACCCTTGGGTGGTTCACCTTCTGTGGCTTCCATAGTCTCATCTGTAAAATAAGAGTTAATGCTAGGTAATTTTAGACTTTCTTCTGGATCAAATATTTCTCTATTAACATAAAAGAGCTGTTTCAAGGAAGAGAAATATAATTGGAAATTTTTTGATGCATGGGTTGTGGAACATTTACTTATGTTAATTTTCTATAAATATTATGAAAACTGTTCTGGGCAAAATAATCTATTATTAAATAGTACTGCAGCCTTGCTTTTAAAAAACATTTTTAAAGAAAAATGGGCTTTTAAAACCCTGCCTAGTATATTCTATGATTTTTAATAAAGGGGCTTAAGAACTTTGTGTAATTAACAAATCATTTCAAATTAATGAAAACCCACCTCAGTATAAATTAGGAGAAATGAATGACCTGATTTATTTTGTTCCAGACTGCAGACCGAAGTCTGAAGAATACATAAATAAGCAAGCAAAATAGAACTCATTGGAAAAATCACATCTGTCCACCATCATCACACAAAAAGGCACATTGTGTGGTCTCGAGAAAGATTACACATCTTCCAAGGGAGGAAGCTCTTTCTCTAAGACAGAGGTGAATAACTAGAAAAGCAAAAGGTTCTGTGAGAAAAATGAAAGACTGGGTGGGTAGAGCCAGAATTAGAGGAAGAATTGAGACAAGAGGAAAAACCAAGGACAAATAGTTTTTACCTGGACATTCAGGCTTGCAGGTGCCATCTGAAATTGCAAAAGGAAAAAAAAAAAAATGAGCTTGGGATGTGATTAGGATAGTTATATTGTGTATGTTGAACAAAATATAATGAACACACATGATTTAAGAAGGAACATATTTTTTTTTCATTCAGTTTCCTGCATTTGAATTTGAGTATAGAGTATATAGCCTGAGTATAGAGTATGTAACCTCTATAATAGCTGGATCATACCAAACTGGGTGGCAAGGGTACGTAAAGATAAAACTGCAGGCCTCCAAAACATACAACATGCTCAAATTCTACGAAGTAAGAAAGAACTCGCATTTATAAGTGGACAATGTTATTGGAAGTTGGGTATTGCTGAGCATCAGGAAGGATGATGTGCTTCCTGGATATTTCCAAGAAAAATAAAAATAAATGAATAAGTTTGAGCCTGGGATCCCTTCTGTGACAGATGTTGTTGACTGGCTTGCCCAGCACTTAATCTCAACTTTTTCTTCCTTTCCAACTCCAATTATAGAGACTGGAAAGTAAAATACTTGCTTTCCCAGCCTCCCTTAGAACTGAGGGTGGCCATGTGACTAAGGAGAGCTAAAGAGACATCTGGTGGGGTTTCCCCTTGTCCCCCTGTTCTTTCTGCTTGAATGAGGACATGTTCCCTATAGCTGTGGCAGTTATCTTGTGGCTATGAGGGAAAGGGTAAATGAATCAGACAACAGTCATCACATCACTGAGCCACTGAATCCATGCTACCAGTCATTTACCTTCAAATTTATTGTCTAATAAAAATAATTTCTCATTTGTTTAAACCCCTGATAGTCAGTTTTATTCTTTCTTGTAGATAAATGCATCCTAATACGCCTTCCAGAGACGCAAATTCATAATGCTTCCACGTTATGCACTCTGATTCCACAGTGAGGTGAGACTTATTTTGCTTCAGGTCTCTTATCCTCTTTCCATGAACAAATAGAGTCTCTTCCCAGGGCATCTTGGCAAATAGACACAGGAGCTTGCCGAGGTCATTCTGGCATCCTATGTGTTGAAAGGAGTAGAGGTAAAGACTGTTCCCAGAAACATAAGCTCTCTGTTCTCAGAGCAGAAGCAGACTAGGGTCCTAGAGCCTAGCATGTTCCTTCCTCTGCATCTCCCTTCTTTTCTCATCCACAGGACAGTCAGAAAGACAAATAGCTCAGGGTCTCTGTGCCTGAGAAACTGTGCTCTGTGTGTGTGAGTGTGTGTGTGTGTGTGTAGTCATCTCTCTGTTTCCTCCACTCCCAATAAGTAATGCAAGGAAAGCAGGAATGGAGTTCAGTACCACAGCTATGAAGAGCAAAACTCAACTTGAGATCAGCAGTAGAGAGGGGACTCCAAGTTTGCTGTGAACAGCAAGAGTAAAGGGAAAGACTTTGGGGTGACTTAAATGAGCCACAGAGTGGCGTAAATGTAGTGAATGATCCATTAAAAAAAGTTGAGAAAATTTATACAGAATAATCATTTTGGGTGGAAATTAGGGGCTGTTCACAAAAAAGAGAGAAGAAAGTGTGGAAAGGTTATTCTGGCCTCATTTTCTCTTCCAGTTGCTTAGATTATATTAGCAATGAAAGTAACTGGTCATGCAGATGAAATGTATACAAGTGAAACCTGAACCACTTTGGAAAAGTCTACTCATGGAGACATCTAATTGGTAGAACTGCCAAATTGGCCAGAGACTTTGCAAATGTTGATACTAATGGAAAATATCTGGACTACTAGTTTGGCCTGCAAAAGGGAGAATAAATCTGATTGAAAAATAGCACTCACTGGAGACATCTGTCCTGTGTAACATCCACACATAGTGTTAGCAGGGGTAAGAAAACCTTTGCCCCAGTCTTCTGAGGTATTGCTTAGTAAAAATTATGAAATCTGTGACAGAGATTGCTGTCATCATAGAACAATCAGAGCTATTTAGTATCAAGCCATTCATATTTAGTAATATTAATATTAATATTAAATTGTAACCTGATATATTATTTGTGCTGAAATAAGATGGTATCTAATGATATTAATATGGAAAATCTGATTTACTTAATTTAACTCAAACACATTTACGGTGAACATTTTTAATCATGAAGGAAATGTCACTTCACTTGTAAAGAATTTAAGAGTTCCTGTAATCTGAATTGGAGATCAGATTTCCTCTATTAATTATGAAAATTTGAAACTAACCTATATATTCTAGAGAACTGAGACAATTACAGATATGAATCTTTATGCCATAGAAGTGATAGCTTCAGTGGTATTTTGGGAAAGCCTTACAAATCGTTTATTAACCAACAGTACCCTTTTCTGATTAAAATTAAGTAGATTCATATATCCACGGATACTGGGAGTTAGTATTGAGTACTTCTCATTTCCACTTTGGCTACCTGTCATCTTTACTAGTTCTTCCAGTAATCATTGGCTTTTGATGAAGGAGGAGTTTATAAAGAAAATAAGCCAAAAACCTAAAGAACTCTGCTGTTGTGGGCAGCACACATATTTTCTCAGAGTGAAAGGTTGAGAAGTCGAAGTACAAGGCTTGGTTAATATTCTGAACAATGTAGTTTTATATGACCTAATTGATGGATTTTTCCATTGACTCCCTAGAGGCTGAAAAGGTTTGACTGTCAGGAAACTTTTCTTGTGTTTATTCTTCAATTTTCCTTTTCATATTTTCCAGTCATCATTCCTTGTTGGTATTCCTCTATGGGCTACCTTAAGTGATTTCTCATTTTAATGGCATTTTTGCTCTTCTATTTCCTGATTAGTTGCTATCCTGCCAAATTATACGTTTTCTTAATTTTCACTCATAGCTTAATTCCTTCAACAACACTTCAGTGATCATTAAACATTTCTTTCAATATGTCTCTGTCTTTAAAATACCAGATATGAATGTAGCAGTGTCACCAGCATTATCTAGAGAGTTTTAATTTTAAGGAAATTGTACTACAATGATAAAATCTAGCATTCCATATGATTTTCCACTATTGTATTTAACCATGGATTTGTATTTAAGTTCATCAACATTTGTTCTTAAATAATTTCTTTCAATGGAATTCCCTCTGAACCAAATAATTTGCCTTTACGTTCTTTTAAAAATACCTCATTTCCCCCCAATGAAAGTCTGAAATGTTCATTTAACATTGTGTGGTGTGTGTTTTCTGTTTACAAAACAGCAAAGTGAACATACCCTGTACCCTTAGCATTTTTGACATATTTCAGTCTGTTGCAGGCACAGTATTTCTGAGATTTCCTCCTGGGATTATTAGGGATAATCCTGGGGAAGTTCTTTGGAGAGTACTTGTTATTCTTCTTTACAGATGACTGCAAGAGTCTCGTACACCAGAAAAACCTCTGTTGGAGGAAGATTTTGACTGTTTGCTCTAGTGACTAATCTCTGATAGGAGAATCCAGTGTTTGATATATTAGATAATTTATCAGAGAAAATATGGGGCTCCCAAAATGGCCAGAGGGGAATCCCTTCCGTCGTCAGTTGTACTGAGAAATATTGTGACTCATTTTAAAGGGAGTTTGGCAATAATAGTGTCATGGGCAAGGGGTTTGAATAAAACTTACGGCTACGCGTGACCTCTTCTTGTTCTAGTCAGAGTAATTTTAGTCTTGTTCTTCAGTGTTTCAGGTTGACAGTCATGAGATTTGGGGAGAAAAAAAAAGATTAAGGTAAAACAGGACTTACTCACTTCAGGAAACATAGACTTAGTTTTCTTTGCAGGTGTTTGTTACCCCTCTTCTCCTCAGTCCACCAATATGGTGAATGAGCCTTCCAGCCAGGACGAGTAAGAGATGATTGTGCCTCTGTCCAGGGGGTGCCTTCTAGGCCTATGGCTAGCACAGTGGCTGCTACCAACTGTGAGGGGCTTTGGAGGCTCCATTGAACATGTCACCCACAACTTCTTGATCCTAGGCATCTTCTTTATAAGAAAGGCATCTTTCTCATGATTCTTTGTAATATACTAACTTATTTGGTTTATAATTGGTGAAAACAGAGCATATATTTTTGAATAACTCCTAAGTTATATAACTCCAGAATTTATAAGAAAAAATAAAGTAACAGAGCTCTTAAAGATTTAAAGAAATGTAGTATGGTACTAGTGGACTATTTTACTACATCAAGGAGTTCAGAATTAAGCTTTATTATCCTTTAAAAAATGATCAAATCCCCAGGAAAAGCTTCCTTTGGCTTCTAAGTATTTTACAAATCCAGGGAGTCTCTGTGTCAAGCATCACTTGCTTATTTATTGAGTGTTTCCCTAAATGACTAGTGTCATCTCCCAATGGTCATTAATATTCTTCTCCAAAGGTTCCATCTTTCAGAAATGGTGAAATGTGATCCATTGTAAATAGCATGAGGTACTTTCATTGGTTCATGTGGTCTACCATGGCTTGCTGCTGCTCCCAAGGGGAGACAGAGGTTCTGTTCAACACAGCTGGAAAGTTTCTAGCCTCCAAGTGTCAAATCAGGAGCACAGACACAGCAGTTTTCAAAGGAAAACAAAACAAACAGCTGATACATCTATCTGTTTTTCTCTTCTAGTACATATTCTATCACCTCCCCATTTAAATTTCACACTCTCACCTTTGTTTGAACTAAAGCTTGAGTTCACTTTGAGCCAATAGAAATTACAAGAAGGAAATATCTGTACTGTTAAGTAACTAATGCTACTGTGATAGTACAGCAAAGTGAAAATCTAATTAAAGATCATATGGACAAGGTTTCAGTGAATGATGTTTTCAAGGCAGAAAAAAATTGGCGCTACAACGATTAATTTCACGTATGAAATTAGATTCATGTCAAATTTGCATTTGTATTGTCTTATATTTTATAACATTTAAAATATATACTATTCCATGACATTTGGTCCTTGAAATAAATGGAAGGATAGGTATGTTACACAGATTTAGTTTACAACATAAGTAGAAGAGCCAGTACAAGATCCTAGTAAATTCTTTACAGAAGTTATCTGCCTGTGTTAGAAAACATTATTGAGTTGTAAAGTGAATTATTTAAGAAATTCTCATTGATTTGCTGGTAAGTATTTTAAATGCTTTCTGGAAGGCAATTTGATACACGTTTTTGTGGACCCAGAAATTCCACTTCTAAGAATATATTCTAAGTAAATAATCAACGTTTGCATAAAGAGTTAGCTACAAAGTGGTCTTCTGAAGCATTGTTCATATATTATTTAGAGTAAGTAACAGTAGCACCAGCTGCTGTAAAAGAAATTCAAAAATTTTATGACTGGACATATAGAAAAGCATATTTCGTGTTCATACAAATTCCAAAATGGAAGTCCTTAGTGAGTGCACATCCATATAATTATTCAAAGACTCAAGCCCCTTCCACCTTGTGATTCCTGATGCCGTCCTCCTCTGAAGGAGATCCTCTGCCTTTGGCTGACCTATGTGATAACAAGAATATGGAAGTCACATGGAAGATGCTTTATGCTGAGTATGCAAGTGGCATAGATCACTTCTGCTTCCATTTCATTGGCTAGACACAGTCTATGGTTACCCCACAGTATGGGGGGCTGGGAAATGTACTCCAGCTTTGTTCTTAGACAACAGAAGAAATAGATTTTGGTGAACATGTAATAATCACAAATTTTAATTGTAGATACACTTTAAAATAAATTATATCCATATAGTAGAACACTGAGCAGTTAAGAAAAAATTTTTTAATACTGAATGCAATGATAAGGTGTTCTTGATGTATTGAGTGAAAAGCATGTATTACAGTCGGTACTTTTGGCACAAATGTTATCATTGTTCACATGGTCACCATGACTTATGAAGATCCTTTAGTTATAGAAAGCTGACAGAGCAAAACTTCTGAAATGATATCATCTCAGTGATGTTATAATTACTACCTTCCCAAGCTTTCCTTCTTTTTCTTTTCCCTTCTAAAGCCACATATGTTTGGTAATGAGACCATAACAGGGCAGAAAGATTTCACACTGTGAAAACTGATTGGTATAGGTTTGAATATGGATTTTTGTCATTTATTAGCTGGGCTAACTCAAACCCCAATTTATCAACTTATATGAAGATAAATTTCTTTTCTTTTTGAAAAATGAGGAAAATAATAATCCACTTCATATGTTTATTATGAAGACCAAATGAAATTTCATGTGGAATACACTTAGCAAATTGTCTAGCACATAGAAGGGGCTTAAAAAAATCCTGCAAATGATGGAGAGATGTCAGTTGTTATTTTTGATATCATATAGCAAGTCCAGTTATTCTAACTGGATAGTAATTTATTGAAAATATCATATTCAAATGAAGTACTTTCCTCCTGCTTTTTTCCTTATCTTCTAACAGTTTGATATATATTTTTATATGAAATTTTCTTGTCTTAAAACCCAGCATCTCATCTATCACAAACCTTCCAAAGTATATATCACAGACTCAATATTTATTCCTGTTTTCTGAATATTTTATTTTTATTATATTTGACACTGGGTGGTCCTTCTGTTCTTGACTAAGTACTGAGAACTGCCTTCTCAAATTGAGGTAAAAGATCGTACGTTTTGGAAGACATGTAGGTTGCCTACCAAACAACCTTTTTCTCCCTTCCCCTTAACAGTGGAAAAGTCTGTTTGTCATTATGGACCTGAAAATGTCAGACTCTGGCTATCCCAGTCTTTCATGCAGCTAGGGTGTGGACATGTGATTTAATCCTTTAATCCTGTCCAGTGAGCCACAGGAAAAATCTTCTGGGGATGTCTCAGAAAGGTGTTCCTCCTGATAGTGAACTGACTGTGGTCTCAGCTATCTAAACTTCCTTGTATCCAGATCCTTTGCAATAGAACTTTGTGGTTCTCCTTAGCTAGAGATGGAGCCTATTTCCTCACTTCCTAAGTTTAGGTTGATCTTGTGACCTAGTTTTGGCAAGAAAATATAACAGAAGTGATGGTGCACCATTTTGAAGCCTAGTCTCAAGAAACCTTGAGAGGTGGGACTTCCAGAATAACAGAGCAAGGGTCTAGATGGACTCTATCCCCAGCAAAATGACAATTTAACTGACGAAAATTAAAAAAAACAAACAATTTTTAAAGTTTCTGGAAATTGTCCTAAGAGGATAAAGCAAATGGAGAAACATTCATTCAATAAAATCTACTAAATTGGTGAAAACAGTAAGAGTCTGTGAAATTGCTGCAGCCATTTTGGAACTATGAGGGGAAACATTGGCAACACCCTGCAAAAAGAAGGATGGAAATTATAGAGAAGAGATTCCTTGATAACATCACTGAATCCCTGAAGTGGCTACGTCTTGGACTGTACTTACTGATTACTTTTTAATGTGAGAAAATAAAATCCTATTGTTGAAAAAATTTTAGTTTGAATATTTTATTTTTTGCAAACAAGTTGATATTCCCATGATTATTCTCTGAGTAGAACTGATCCATGGCAAAATAGTGTAGATTGTAAAGTTTGCACGTGGGTGCGTTCTTTCTAAACTGATGTCCTTTACTCACCCACTCACTTCCATGTGCCTGCAAAGTGCTTCATCCTCCAAAGGCTTGCTTTTCCCGGTATAGTATGTGTACATGTCTGCATGCTCCCACCCTTAATATTTATGACCCATTCAAATGCAAGATGTTGAATAAGTCTTTGCTAATTCCAACAGGATTACTTGTACTTTAGCTTTTGCATCCTGGGCTCTACCAAAATGTGTAGTCAGGTATCATAAGACAAACAAGGGACTCATTTGAGTCCTTAGATAAACACTGAATGCTGGCTATTTTCAGAGGTCATTTTTGTTGACCTAGGTGTGTGCATGCTGGATCTCTCTGCAAAGAGTCTTAAAAGCATGGCATGGCCTTTATAAAAGTCCATATGTAATTTAGTATAAGAATCCAAGTTTTCAAAATTACTACTGCCTTCATTGGGTCAGGTGTAGCCTGAATGTCAGCCACCTGGAACCCACTTAGACTCTATCCTGGAGGAGAACCATTTTTAAATTCTTGCCTTTAGACTCTCATAATTCCTTCAAAATTTATTATTATGTTTTACTGTGTTTCTCTTTTCTTTGCAAGAGCAATCACCATAGAAAGAATATGAATTACAATGGATGAATAAATGTTTGGTAATCGTGATTTTATCTTTAGTTTTGGAAAACTTATCAGTCTCTTTTTGGTATTTGAAATATAGATGAAAAGAAGCTATATACATGAAATAAAACAGCTCCCTTGAAAAAGAAACAATGACATACCAGCTTTTCATTTTTAGTAAATGTAGCTTTCCTAGATGCTATTTCAGTTTGCTTCTCAATAAGAAAAGATAACAAATAAAGCTCATGATTATATGTAGTACCAAGAAAGAAGATAAAGCCTCCTACCAATGTAGCTGGGTAAGTGTGAAAATCCATTTCAATTTGTATTCCTTTCATGGGTTGCTTGCTCATAGTTAATCACTTCCCCTGTGTTGATGTCTTTGCAGTATTTGGTTTCAGAAACTGCCTCTTGAAGGCCTTGCACTTGGACGTTGGCCTCTCATTTTATGGTAGTGGAGTGCTCTCTGTGACTGGCCTCAGATTCAGGCAATCTTAAATCTTCTCTGCTATTGTTTCCTGGGGGAAATAATATTTTAGTATATTCTCAAAGTTATTGTGAGTTGGGTCCTTTGTTAATTGTTGCTAAAAATATCCTAATACATATAAGTGACAAGGCAACAAAATCATAAGCACTGGTATCTTCAGGTAGGAGATTGAATAAGGAATAAAAATTGGTTGCAAGAGACCAAGCTGAAAAAAGACAACAAAAAAACATGGTAAATAAGAATGGCATAAATGCACTGTTATAAGCAGGTTTGTGGGTATAGGATAAAAATTCTGGACGAAAATTTTTAAAAACTCTTTTAAGATTAAACTATTGTATATGTATAAGAATGATTATTATGGAATAATTATAATAGAAAAAAATTGTACACAATTTAGAAGTTCAATAATAGGGGATAGGTCATGGTTGAGTTGCCTCATTGCACAAGTGTTTGACCATATAATGGTGCTTCATGTGCATGATACAATGCAAATGTAAATTCAGAATATAATTAGAAATGAAATGCAAATGCACAAATACAGTGCAAATTCCCTGTGGAATTGTGCAACACAATAGCCCTGGAACTACTTGAGTAAGTGATGGTATATCCATCTAGACTCTTGTATGTCCAATAAAGGGATATCATAAAAGACTAATGACATCAAAAAATCTCACCACAAAGGTTGCAATGCAAATATATTCTGCAATTGTAAATATATTCTGCCATGTCAAAAATACATAGAAAGAAAGGGACGAGGATATACTGAAATATTATTTGTGCAAATATGAGTGATTATAATTCTCTTGATAGTGTAATTATGCATGATTTTAACTGTCTTCTTTATAAGCGTCTATGTTTCCATTTTTGTACACGGAACAATTGTTACTTTTATGATGAAAAAAAAACCCCTCTTTTAAGTTGTATGGCTCATTGGCATAGTACTAAGTAGAAATGAAAAGAAAAAATGGATTCAGTTCTTCTCACTTCTATCTCTAATCCTGAAAGTATGGCTGTGTCATTTGGATAACGCCTCCATTATATTTGAAAAATGACATTCTTTTTGTTGTTTCCCTTGCTCCTAAAACAGTGTCTTTCACAGGAATCGGACTTATTTGGTCTCTATTTCATGTAAATAAGTGGTCTACTTCTGCAAAGTCAAATGCAAAGGTTCTGCAGGTAGCAGAGTCTCAGCAAGAGACGGTCTCTGCATTCAGGAAGTGTGAAACACACAGGCTTCAGGTGGCTGCATTTCCTTCTGAGTAGTCTATTCCCGTAGGTACATCATTGCTCACACCTTTGGTTTTTTCTTATCTATAAGAATCTGTCAGGACTTTTTAAAGGAGCATCACATTGTTATCTAATCAAGTGCTTTGATTTGGAGAGTCAATTCATTGATTTGAGAGAACAGTTTGTGAGGTTTCTGTAGGAAATCAGATTACTTAGGAGAGCTCAAAATTTGTGGCAACCTCCTCCTAATCTGTAAGGCTAATCTCACAACAAACTATGGAACTTTTTAAGAGGCATTTCAAAGGAATTAGAGCCACTAGAAGGCAATATATTGTGAATTTTGGGAGCTCAGTGTATTTAGCAACATTGGAAATTTGATGGCTCCAGGAAAAAAAAAAAATGGAAAAAATAACTAAGAGGTTGTTTTATCGTATATACCATAAAGAAGAGAACATTTCGGCTTAATTTCCTTTTGAAGTATATGGCTTCAGGCAATCAAATAAATTGTTAACATTGTTACAATGTCTATGGCTTACTAGTTTATTTCATTTAGGCATCATGTTAATGAGTCCAAGTTTCAGATTCATCCCCAGGTAAGACAATAAATTTACTCTGGCTTAGAAGCAACAACTCCACCCAGATTCAGCCAGCCAATCTTGCAGAATTGTTTCTTGAGACTGGTTGAGTATGGGTAGATGGATTGGTGCAATTCTCACCACCTCCTGGAAAATCCACTCATACCCAGTGTTGTATGAAGAGTGAATTTGAAGCCAAAAACTCAGCCTCTGTGCACTTGTGCTGAATCGAATCTCGGAGACAGAGTTTTGGGTGAAGTAGAAAGTAATAGCTTTATTGCTTTGCCAGGCAAAGAGGGACACAGTGGGCTCATGCCCCTCAAAAACTGTGTGTCCCCACCTGGGAAAACTTGGTGAGGAGTTTTATAGAAATGGTTCAAGGACAGGGTTGCTGATAAGATTATGGTGTGTGCAGGGCCTGCACTCCTTTAATCTGGGCTCAGGAAATCTCTTGATGAGCTTCTCTGATTCCTTTAATCTGGCCTCAGGTGGTCTCTTGATAAGCTTCTCTGGTTCTTTTAATCTGACCTTTGATCTTTTCTGGAATGAAGAATGCTAACACTTTCTATTTGTTGGGGAGTTTAGTTCCTAAAGAGCTCAAAGATATTGTTATGTGTATCCCTTGAGGGAACCAAGACCCTGCCCCAAGGCTGCACTATTGTTTCTTGGCTGCTCCTCCCTTGTCTCTGCATCCCCTCCCTTCCCTGATTACAAACTGGTCAAATCTGCCCTTTGGAACTCAGGGAAGGCCATGGAGGCTGGAGTCTGTTCCTTACAAGCAATGAATGGGGGACACAGAAAGGCTTCTGTGCCCAGGAGCCCCACAGGGTCCTGCTTGGTTTCAGTTTCTTCATAGAAAAACAGCAGCTTCTTGGTACAAATGCTGCAAAGCCCAGTGGTTGAGCATATGGACTTTCTAGACAAGCTATCTGAGTGTATATCCTGGCTTCAGGCTTACTAGACGTTCAACTCTAGGCAAATTACTTAACCCCTCTGCCTCAATTGCTCCATCTGAGAAGTAGATCAGATAGTATTATATAATTCTTTGGGTAGTTGAAAGGATTAACTGAGGTGATACATTTAAATTTCTTAATGTAGATTCTGGCACATTAGTAAATGCTCAGAAAATGTTACTACGCCCAGTCTCTTGTTTTAGAAAGGAGCTTCTCAACCTCCATGATGGTTGTGGAACTCAAAGGATTGTACACATTGTTCTTGTGACCCTGTTTGGGTTCAGTACAAAGAGCGATCACTGTGGATTTAACATAGTGTTCTTTGGCAGGCCTGGATCTCCATTCTTTTTGGAATGTAGTAAGTTGGATGTGACCTGCCATCAGCCTATTGCCATTTAAATGAATGCAAATGAAAGCCCAGACTTCTGTCCCACAGCTGAGTGAATCAGGGATTCCAACCCAGCAAACTGCCTGTTTATGTAATATAATAAATCATTGAAAGCTCCCTCTGTGTGGCATTTTCTAGTTTTACTTAAAATCTGTTGCTGAAGCCAGAGGTGCCCTGAGAGAGAGGTTGTGTGAGAAGAATTTAACCATGAAAAAAAGCTTATCTTAATCTTTTTCACAGGTATTCTGTGTCTTGACAATCTCAGGGAATTTTATTGGCAGGTTCTCTTGAGCCTCCTGTTGCAGAAATTGGAATGCAGGCACCACTAGATGAGACAAACAGATGGTGTAGATCAGAGATTTTCCACTTTCTACTGAGAAATTTGAAAAGATGGGGGAAAATTAGAATCACCATTGATGGAGAGAAAACTTCCAGATTCCTTATCAGTTAAAATCATTACCTGAAGCAAAAGGTGCTCTCCTACAAAATTATGTTTTATTTAAAATGAATTCTTTTCCCTTTCTGTAATGTTCAAATAATTCTCCTAAGGATAAAATTGAAAATTATATAGTAAATGGAACAGCTGCAATTTTGTTATGTGGCTATAGCATTTTCCTTATAGTAGTCATTAGATCTATTTTATAAGTAGTTTGTCTAAGATGTACATTTAATTAGGTTTGCAAACCTCTCTAAACAGCACTGTTGACATAAAGACTTGAAGCCCACATACAGCTTTTGTCAAACTAGTTGAGTCTCAGAATTTTCAGGGCCTCTTTCATTCTGTGTTATAGAAATGATACATTTGGGGCAAAGGGAAAATACAGCATCATATGTATTATTTTATTTAAAGTTTTACTTGCTAGAAATACGGTGTTATTATTCTTCAGAATAGTATCTTTCAGATCCTCCTTTCTTTTTGGTGAGAAGGTATAGAGGGAGGCTAGTCTGTAGAGTCTGGTATGTCTGGTTTATTTCACTTAGCATAATGCCCTCCAGGTTCATCCAAGTTACAAATGGCAGAATTTCCTTCTTTTTTAGGCTTGAATAGTATTCCATTCTCTCTGTCTCTCTCTCTCTCTCTCTCTCTCTCTATATATATATATATACACACACACACACATACACACACAGTAAAGTTACTGTATAAAGATAATGTATAAAGTTTTCTTTATCCATTCATCCATTGATGGACACCTAGGTTGTTTCCATACCTTAGCTATTGTGAATAATGCTGCAATGAACATAGAAGTATAGATAACTCTTGGAGATAGTGAGTTTCCTTTGGATACATACCCAGAAGTGGGATTGCTGGATTATATGGTAGTTCTATTTTAAATTTCTTAAGGAAGCTCCATACTGTTTTCTGTAGTGGCTGCACAGCTTTACATTCCCACAACAGTGTACAACGGTTTCCTTTTCTCCACAGCCTCACCAGCATTTGTTATTGCTTGTCTTTTTTTTTTTTTTAGAAATTCACGTTCTTTTATTTATTTATTTATTTATTTATTTATTTATTTATTTATTTATTTATTTATGACTGTGTTGGGTCTTCGTTTCTCTGCGAGGGCTTTCTCTAGTTGTGGCAAGTGGGGACCACTCTTCATCGCGGTGCGCGGGCCTCTCACCATCGCGGCCTCTCTTGTTGCGGAGCACAGGCTCCAGACGCGCAGGCTCAGTAATTGTGGCTCACGGGCCCAGTTGCTCCGTGGCATGTGGGATCTTCCCAGACCAGGGCTCGAACCCGTGTCCCCTGCATTGGCAGGCAGATTCTCAACCACTGCGCCACCAGGGAAGCCCCTGCTTGTCTTTTTGATGATACACATCCTAACAGTTGTGAAGGTACAGCTCAGGGGTAGAACATTTGATTGCAGATGTGGTTTAAATGAATGGAATTGGAAGTTAAAGATCTTGAGATGGGATGATTATCCTGGATTACCTGGGTGTAATCACAAGGGTCCTTATAAATAGGAGAGGGAGGTGGGAGAATCACACTCAGAGAAGGAGATATGAAGGACGGAAGCAGAGGTTGGGGTGATGTGATTACTTGCCTAGGTACAGAAGAGGACTTGAAGATGGAAGGGGGTCACTAACCACAGAATGCACCTGGCCTTTAGAGGCTGGAAAAGATAACAACAAAAGGATTCTCTCTTAGAACCTGCAGAAGGAACATAGCCCTCTTGGCACTTTAATTTTAGCCCTTATAAGAAAACTATTTTGGACTTCTGTCCTCCAGAAGTGTGAGATAATAAATTTACGTTGTTTTAAGTCTTTAAATCTGTGGTAATTTGTTACAGCAACAATAGAAATCTAATACATATAGGAAACAGTTCATGAACTGCACTATTGAGAACTCAGAGTTTAGAATTCACTTACTCTGGTGAATATAGAAGAAGCATCCAGCATCTATTGCCACTCCAGTGTCTGTTAATAGCCAAACTGGGTCTATTCCCTAATCTCCAAGTGTGTCCTCCAAGGCTTCCTGCCTCTTTGCTGATGTTCTTACTGCCCCTCCTCCTGAACTATCCTCTTGTTATTCTGTTCAGACTATTTTCCAGCCAACAGGTTCGCTTGTTTTTATAGATATACTGTTGTCTCTTTGCCCTGCATTACCATCATTTAGCTGAGAGAAAAATCACTTTTCTTGGTTTAGCTGTGGAAAACTCCACACTCCTTTTGTGAGCAAAGATTGTAAGCGTAAATGAGTCTCAAATTTAGTTACTGCCTAAAGTAGGGATGAGGAAATTCAACTAATAAACGTTATCTTCAAGTCATAGGGATTCTACGAGAGGAAATATGAAGAATGAAGTCCATAGCTAGGGAGCTCACAGTCCTATGGGTATGACAGATAAGGTCATAAGTAAGCAAACAAGGCAGTGTGTGACAAGTGCTGTAGGTGATATTAAATGGAAAGAATAGGGCTTTGCCATCAGAAGGACCTGGATGATTTATGTCACTTACTAGTTTTCTGTTACCTTTGATTTCCTCATATTAATTTTTATCTGAAAAAATGTACAAATTAATTTGTACTTCACAAATGGCTGTGAGGATTAAATGACAGGATTGATTGGTTGGTTTACTGATTAATTTAACAAATATATGCTTAGTGCCTACTATGTGCTGGACCCTATTCAAAGTTCTGGGAACATATTTGCACGTGAAATAAATTCCCAGTGCTCATGGATCTTATATTGTGGTAGGAAGAGACATAGAATAAACATATAAATGGATAAAGATAATATCAATTAATGAAAAATATTATACAGTTAAAAAAGAAAAAGTCAGAGCATGACTGAGGGGAGGGAGATGCAAAGGAGACTATCCCCAGCATCAGTGCACAGTTCCTGATATTGCATTAAGTTCCTGTCACTTAGAAAAGGATTCCAGTTTGTGAATTTTGCAAAATTTGATGAGGAGGTAGTGTTTGGATTTTAAAGTTGAAGAAGATTTCAGCAGGCAAGGGTGGCAGGGAAAGGTATTAAAGCTTGGAGATGAAAATATACATAGGCGCAAAATCCTAATGTGTGTGTTATTTCTGAGAAAGTACATTATTTCTCCCATTCATTAGACCCTATTTCACACCAGTTGGGTTCCAATTTTGAGTAAGGGGCATTAAACTCACAGGGCTTTGGCCTAAAGTTGGGAAGCATTCTCTCCTCCAGTGATCTAGCTGATTGACTCTGCTGCTTTCTATAGTTCAGCCAGCTCTGCAAATTTGGACCAACTTGTTGACCCAGGAAACTGGACCACCAGGCAGGCTCCTGGTAATCAAGTTTTATCTCTATTTCCTATGTAACTTTCCTTCTTTCGCTCTCTCTCTCTTTTAAAAATTTGGCTGTTGTTTCCAGTAGAATGAATCCCTCCTTGATTGCCAGAGATATTTGCCTAGCTTGTTTAATAATCTCAATTTGCTAGGTTCGAATTTGCAAGACGAATTCAGCTTGAGGGAAAAAAATGGGAGAGGTGGAGTGAGGGTGTGGGGTGCCGGAGGGAAGAGAGGGCAGGAGAGGTCAGGGATGCCTTTGGTTCACCACAGGATGTTCAGACTCTCCCACCAAAAGAAAAGCAAACAAATAGCAAACTGCCTGCATCGTGGGCTTAAGCCCACAGCTGTAGCAGAAGGGGAGGGAATTCCTAAATGCTGACGGATGTGGCCTACATGAGTGTGTGCAGGAACAGCCCAAACCTTAATTTTTGGTTCTTTGGAATTTTAATTATTTAAAATAGACTTTTTATTTCCTTGAGGATAAAGGATTCCTATCCTTCCTCATCTCTGTTCAGATTTCACCACTAGAGCTTTTTTTTTTCTCAAATGCAGGAAGCTGCCCTCCAGCTTTCTCCCCTCTCGAAGGTCGTGTCTTTTCCTTTTCCGCCTTATTTTTTTGAATGAATTATCTATTCATGTTTCCTCCATTGCCTAACCACTTACTCATTTGCAGTCCAGTTCTTCTAGCAATCTAGTTTCTGTCCTCAGCAGTCTACTGAAATTGTTTTCTCTTTGTCAAAACCTATTTGCCAATTTTGATGACCTGCATCATGTCCTGGTCACCTCTAGGTTTATTATATTCTCTTGGTTTATCTTTTTATTTACATAGACATTAATAAAATTATTTGTTTTCTTCTCTCTTCATTTTCCAAATATAGGCATTTTTTGAGACTTTGTTTTCAACCTTCTTATCTTTCCTCTCCTTTGGCATTTTTTCTTGTTTCAGTAGCTCCGATGATCTTTCTCTCAAACTCTCGGTCCAAATCCCCAACTACCTGATAGATATTTCCATCCATGTTCTCTCAACAGCTTCTCAGTTTATCACATCAAAGATGTGGTTCACTTTCTTCCTCTGATGCCTCCAATCAGATGTATAAAAAAAGTCTGATAATTAATGCATTTTTTTCAAGGAATATAGATGAAAAATTATACATGAAAACAAGATATTCAGTTCTTCAGTTGCTGGTGCTTTTCATTTTAAGTGTTCCCCTGGTAAAGTTTTTAAGGCAGCCTGGTACACATTTTTAAGGACAATTTTCAAAAAGGGGTCCAACACACTCTTCTAAACTGAACATAAGAATTCAAGCATTTGAAACCCATTTCTAGAAGGTCCTGTAGAAAAGCTACTTCATCTTAATACATTTATCTTTCTATTATGGAGCCTCACCACATCTCTTTACATGCAAAGTTTCTAAGTTCCTAGCTGTCTTAGACTGAAAATTATCTTATTTTGTACTTTTTATAAGTTCTTTTGTGAATATCATAATTCTCTCTACAACCTGGGGAAGCCTATGGTGATATGAGTATTTTAAAAAAATCCCCAATTAGCCTTCCCATGTCACCACCACCTGATACTTTATTGCACAAAACCCAGGTTTAGAAGTTGTTTTTCTTCCCAAGTCTCTAGCTGCTGCCCTGCCAGCATTGAGCAAGGCTTGTGCAGCTAGTCACAGGCAGGGTTTCCTGTCAATAGGCAAGAGGAAGCAGTGCTTTTGGATGAACCCTCATTGTCCCAGCTGGAACAGTGATCACCAGGCAGTGATAAGGACCTTTTTCAAACCTACTCAATCTGCACGATTCTCCCTGACCTTGTTAGGGAGAAGAGGAAAGAAGGGGCGGTTACTAATAGTGTTGGGAACACTCTTCTTTGGCCCCTCATATCCCAGTCACCGAAAAAAGCTAAAACACACTGAGTAAGATGATTCTTTTAAATAGTCAAAATGTTTATCTTGCCAAGGCTTTGGATCTTGTTGTTGTGCAAAGTGAATATAAAATTACATCATGACATCAATTATAAAAAAAAATAGTTAATAGACAATCTTAATTTTAATTAAAAATCAGATATTGTAATGTGTTCCAGAATGTATTTGACTTATCTATGTTCTTTTATTTGGAGTAATTCATGAATTTAGCATCTTCCACTTAAGAAAAAAAAAAAGAAAGCTATGTCACACAGTCTCCTTTTGTTTCACCTTTATATATTCCTCACTCTTTCCGTCTCATTCTTTTTTCCTTCAAGGGGTCTTACATCTAAAAGATGTTTCTTAAATATTTGTTGAATAAGTGCTTGATACAATGAAATACATATCATCAGCTTGTCTTTCCTTCACCTAAAACTTGACATAAGTGTGATATCTTCTCAGTTATTTTAAAAATTACTTTTAATATGTTAAACCAAAACCATTATTCCCATTTTCCAGTTGACAAAACTGAACCCCACAGAGGTTACATGACTTTGTGTGTGTGTGTGTGTGTGTGTGTGTGTGTGTGTGGTGTGTGTGTGTATGTGCACGTTATGGTGAGTCAGGGATCTAGGGAGTGAATTGGCTTGTAGATAACAAGTACATTAACAATAGTCTCTGACTTTGGCTGTTGTTGCCAGTGGCCTATGATCCTAAAATAGAATGAAAAGACTCCCATAATTTAAATAACTTTCTTTGTAAGGAGTATTAACTTAGTGATATGCTAGGAGGAAAATTTAAGCAGTTAAACGATGATTTTGGTGTGTCTTCATTACCCAGAGATTGACAACTAGCATAGCTCCATTGTTCACAAGTATTTACATTGAACCTGTCATCTAGTGAGGATACATCCAAAGTGCTCCCTATCATGAAATTCTGTTTAAAATTTATAAGGGCTAGAGTGGGCTCCTAATTCTAGGTGAACTGGGATTAAAAAGTATTTTCCAAGCAAGTGTAGGAAAGCAAAAAACAAAACAAAACAAAAAACAAAAGTTCTCTTTTATTTCTTAGAATCACTACTATATTTTAAAATAAAATATTTTGAGTTCTTCCCATAGACAGTAAGCACAGGTTTGAGGGCTTTGGATTTAGATAATCTGAGTTTGAGTTCCAGATGCAATATCTTGAAATTTTGTTTAATCACTCTGAACTAAATGACATCATTTTTACATTGTCAAAATATAAATGAGCAATAATGCATGATGAGCACAGCAGTAGTAGTAGGTGTTTAAAAATAGTAGCTGTTACAATTATTCATACTTAGTATTTGCTATCATTATTAATTTAAATATGCTTATTCTGTTTCTCAGTCAATGGTTTTACCTCTATCTACCAATTTAAGTGCTAACCTTTTTTTTTCACCAGTAAATGTTATACTCTGAATGAATATATTAGATGCCATTCATATTGATCGTGTGGGAATAATGTCTATTTATAAAAGACTGCTTTTCTCTTATTGAAAAATCATAGAAATGTGTGATAGATATGTGATCTTATTTACTTCTGTTATTAACTGAGCATTCTTCACTTGAATTTATATCATAAAATAGCATGTTACTTTATAGAATTCAAGACTCACATTGTGTGTATGGTTGTGTGTGTTTTTGTGTATGTGTTGCCGATAAACTGTAATATAATATCATGCAGATATATATCCTACATGATATATGCAAGACTTAAGTAAGATGTGGTTTGACTTGTTTAAGTAAGATGTGTTTGATTTGACTCAAATTTCTGGAATTTCCAGAAATACATATAAATGATCTAATATAAAAGATGTGGTGTGATACCAGCATGACAGATTTCTTTAAAGCCAAAAACCTTCTTAAAATTTGTTACAAAAATAAGTATAACAGCATGTAAGGCAGAATTTTCAGATCATATTCAGCATCTGGAGAACATTCTGAATATGTTCTATAGATATTCCACACTAAATGGGCATGTATTTTCAAATTCATTTGTATCTAAGAAATGAAAATTTTCAGATCAAATAGCTTAGTTTTAAATGGTTTTATAAGGATGCTAACACAATGTCATGTGTACTGCCATTACACAAAATGGCAGTATGGTTATTTGGGAGTATATGTTTGAAGACTGTACCATGTATCTACATATACCCCCAAATCCCTGTTAAGGGTATATGTAAGTATCTGGTATAGTTCCAGATTAGGTGCTCAGGTCAGGGATAGCTGGATCGTGTATGTCTACTGGCCTTCCTCCCCCTACAGCATTCTGGCCTACCTCATAATTCTTCCCCATCTCACCCTTCCTCCACTGCCTTGCACACAGAATAAAGGCTACTATGTTATGCAGCACCAGAGGGTGACATTTACATTATAGTTTATGTATGTAAATGGTGCCCCCTGGAGTTGTGCGATGCTCAGCACGTTGACCACAGGCAGTAGCCCCTCCAAAAACTGGCTAAAATACACAGCTAACGAAATAGCAGCTTAGGAGTCCAAATTCATGATGCAAATACTCTTTTCTTAACAAGTCTACATTTTTGTTTGGTAGGGTATACCATTGTTAACCTTTACACCCTTCTCCCATCTTGCTCAACCAACCTGCACCTCCAGATGTAAGTATAGGCAATTACATTGCTGATCACTTGACCTCTCTTTAACTATTGCCTTGTGGTATATTTTTGGAAACCTATTTCATATACAAAGATTTTTGCATTTTTCTACTTCTCTTTGAGTTTTGAATGGTGAGGACTATTCTACCTAAACCTCTTAATATCTCTCATGATTAAAGATAACTTATAAGACAATCAAAAGAATCACCATTCTTCATTTGGTTTGGCCAGGACAGTATAGAACTGGGGCTTGTAGAAGGGCCTGAAGAAATTCCATGACATCAATCTCAAAAGCTAAATGTTATTTGCTAACATGTTTTAGTCTCTATTAATAGTCCAATTCTAATTTATTATTTATGAGTTGCCTAAAATCTTCTTATTTATTTTTTTAAAGTACAACCAACCAGAGAAATAGATCCTATAGGTTTGGATTCATTATATGAAGCAGACTAATAATACAATCATCTTGTGGGGTAGAAGCCATAAAGGCGAATTTTCTGATTTTCTTATTCTTACTGTATACTGACACTTAACAGCAGAGTATTCATTCTTCCAGATAAGTGGGCTATTTTTAGCCAGGAATTACTTGAGGTCAGGGACTCTGCTTTATTTATCTCAATTTCCTTAATGCCTAACAGAGTGTTGGGAATGTAATAAGAACTGAATGTGTGTTTGTTGAAGTTTAATATCCTTTTTTGGATCTATCCTAGTTCCATTATATCTTTGAGGTAGAGTAAGGAGATGTACAAAAAAGTATTGTGGATTTAGATGTTGATTATTTTTATTTATGTGTTTCCAGGGGCACATTAATTCTTTTTATTTTGCAGCTAATAGAACATTATGATAAGGTGGCAACATTTTTATATTTTTGAGCCATAGAAGTAAATTGAGCTAAAGCATTATGAGTTCAAGTATATATTAAAATTTCAACAGGATAATGTCACATTGTTGTATTGTATTGTTACTGAGATATTTTTAATCTTGTTAGTTGAAACAGCACACATTGTATAGGCTTAAAAAATCTAATGTGCTAGCTATGTAGAAGTTACAACAGCAGTGCTTACGTTTGGATGATGCTTTACAATTTCATGTCTAGTATCTAATGTTATCAAGGCAACAACCCAGTGAGGTAGGTCCTTTTTATATCCCTTTTATATAAGAGGACATTGAGATATAGAGAAAGTTAGTCATTTGCTTATGATTATACAGCTCACAAGGTTATAACAGATTATCTGATTCCAAATTCAGTGCTTCTTCCTAGACTTGGATAAGTCATTGGTCTTTCTCAACCTCTATTTCTCCACCTGTAAAATTGGCGTCATAATATTTATCTTTCAGGGTTGTTATAAGAAATAAAGGTAATAATGTTAAGTATTTGACACTCAATAAATAGTGGCTATGCTCCTAGTTTGAACATAAAGGGCATAATCATCATAAAGGGCATCATCAGTTGATGATACAACCAGCTAGTCAGAAGTACTTATATTCCCACCAAGAGTAGGAATGAAACTGCCAAAAAGAAAAATAGGGGTAGCCTTATAGTGAGAGATTGGAGGTGATACATACTTAAATGAATGTGATCACAATAACATGCAGTCAGTGATAATGAGTTACCTAGAAGGAACATGCAGCACTGAATGCCCTAACAGGAACCAAACCACTGTTACCTGGAGAGCTAGAGGACTGGGACTGCCTTGGAAGTCTTTAAACCCCTGCAGAGAGGGAGACACCCAATAAACATTGATGGAATGAATGAAATAATCATATACTGCACTGTGACCTCTTTCATAATGCTGTCTTGGGTTGATAAATCAGTTTATCAGTTTTGTCTTCATAAACATTTTCTGTAATCACACTTTGTCTCCCCATGAAGTAAGTGCTTATGTTCCATAAGATGTCAAGTATATTCCCTTGAGCATAATAGATTTTCAATAGGTATTATTTGCTTGAGTGATTGTCAAGAGACTGTGGCAGAACACTTTTGCCTTTCTTGCTTTGGACTGTCCTTTAAGAAGTTAGGTTGCCCAGTCTGTGGAAAGTAACCTTTGGTGGCCCATGTTTTCTTTCAGTGTAGGTGCTTTCATCACAGAATTTAGAAATGTTCGTTAACCCCTGCATTAGATAGATGCATCTTCCATTGGTTTGATTCTTGGGAAAGTACTTTATTGGCCCACTATTTCACTAGTAGCCTGCTATATTACTAGACTACTTATTCGCCTGCTGTATTCCTAGATTTTCCCTGTTGTGGGCATGGGACTGGCCAACACAAAGTCTGAGAATCATGCCAAGTGGGAAAATGGAGATGGGAGCAGTGGTCAAAAAACCTGATCATTCACTCTTCTCTTTTCTGTGGAAATAGATACGAAAATGAGTTTCTATGCCTTTTTTGCCATCATTATGATTTTTTTTTTAATTATTTAGAAAGACGGAGAACTTTTAAAAGAATAATTTTGAGTAACTTAATCATGATTGCTGTCTAAAACCAGAACAGATTGACTGACAGGGAGCAGTGAATCTTCAGTCAACAGGAACATGCAAACATACTTCAGAGACAGGATCTCTAAGATAAGGTTATTTCTTGAGTCAAGTCTATGATTGTAAGCATGGTCTCTCCCTTTATGTTACTATGAAAGAATTGACCTAAACCTTTATTTAGGATGTTATGAGAAATTGACCCCAAGTGAAAATCTCCTGAGAATTAGAACACTTGTAACTCACATTTTCAAAAAGACTTGTCAAGATCAGAATGCTGGAGAAGAATGAACAACTGTAATCTGGCCTAAGCCATCCATGAATTTTCTTCTTGGTGAAATGGGTAATGCTAATTCTCAGAGGTTTAATTTGTAATCATTGTGGCTGGAGGAGAGAATTTTTCTCAAAAGAAGGCTTTTGGATTGTTCACTTTTTCCCCATTAGGCAGACTAATAGGATTAACAGTTAAATTTTTAAGAGAACACAATTTGGCAGGAGTTTAAGTCAGTCTATATTTGGGATTGGGAAGTGATTTTAGACATTGCATCAAGAGACAAATAGCTCAATTTGCCAGGAATCTGATACCATTTTATTTGTTCTTTATGCCATGGTAAAATATGAAATTTTCTTTAGGAAAGGTAGTTTACTGTGATCTAGGTTACCCATTAAATGTCAAATAAAAAGTCAAACATTTATACAGACTGAACAAAACCATATAATTTATACAAAAGAACAGTGTATTAAGATGCTGTATTAGTTTTCTACTGCTGGCTAACAAATTGCCACAAACTCCGTGGCTTAAAGCAACACAGGGTTACTATCTCACAGTTTCCATAGGTTAGGAGCTCAGGTAGGGCTTAACTGAGTCGTCTTCTCAGTGTTGCAGACGACTGCAGTGCAGGTGTTGGCTGCAGCTGGATTTTCATCTGGGTTCAGGGTCCTTTTCTAAGCTCACTGAGTGTTGGCAGAATTCAGTTCCTTAAGCCCTCAGCTCAACTAGCAAGTGGGAGGAGGATGAGACAGTTTGGGAGTGACAAAAGTGGGACAAAAGTGGTCAGCAGAACATCATGGGAAACATGTGAAAGGTGGGAAGGAGCTGGTCAAAAGGGCTGAGTGCTACAGAGAGCAGAAGCAGATACCCATAGTCACTGGGTGCAATATTTTGGAAGTTATCCATGATCTTTGAGGTGGCAATTTACAATTGTTAAGAATTAATAACCTAATGGTACCAGGAAATGAGGTTAAAAGACAGAAGAGATTCTTTCCCAGTGTCATCAAGTGTGCTAATCAATTGCAGCTCTTTTTCACAATAATACATTTGCCACCTCTGTCATCGTTAGACTAGAAGACACATGTAGTGGGTATGATATTTCTCAGGTCACAGCTCGCTTCTACAAAAATTAATTTTTCTATAAATGGAATGTATTTCTAGTGCAAGTCTCCTTTCTACCTGATGGTAGGAAACTCAGTTATCTTCAAGTAAATTCAATCCATATGATGAGTTCTTTCATTTTGAGTCTTTAACTTGGTCAAAGAAGAGGTCAGTGACTTGCTCTGGGGGTTCAGGTGCACATGTGACAGCCAGGTTTTTATGTCAGGAGGGTGCATTTGGGCCCCAGCTGTTCTCTGACATGTGCCATCATGGGCTATGATGAAAATCATCTGGTTTGCTTGTGGGTCTATTTCCACTGCATTCACTGAGATGTTGCAGTCCTATGGACTCTACCATCAGATCTTTGTGGGTCTATTTCTACCCTGCTTCGCTCTGTCTTTTTTCCCCCTGTATACCAGACATATCTGGTATTAATAGTTCACTCTCAGTCCCTTCCAGCTTCCCCTAGAGAGCTCAGAAAACTCAAAGGTTCACCTGAGCTGCTGAGGGCCAGGGTGAGGTGGATAAGGATAGTGCTTTTCTATCTTAGGTCCTCACTGCCCAGACCTACCCCGTGGTCATTTCTACCTGCTGGCTACCACACATACTGGGGCAGATTGCATCTCTAAGGAATTCTTTGCCTCTTTGGGCTTTTCCTCTTCCCTCAGATAGCCTCAAACATGTCTGGCTGGATTATCCAAAATCAACCCCCATCCCCAGCCTATTGTACTCAGAGTAGGGTATCACGCCACTTCTCAGGACCTCAGAGATGTTTAAGCTGTCTTCCGTCCTCCACAGAACTCCTTCCAATTCCTTTATGTTGTTGCAGGGGTAGGGTTATGTAGCTCATCATAGTTTTTTCTTTTCAGTCTATTTTTTTTTAAGATTTATTTTATTATTTATTTATTTATTTTATTTTATTTATTTTTGGCTGTGTTCGGTCTTAGTTGTGGAGCGCAGGCTTCTCTCTAGTTGTGGCATGCAGGTGTTTTTCTCTTCTCTAGTTGTGGCATGCAGGCTTCAGGGCTTGTGGGCTCTGTAGTTTGCAGCATGCAGGCTCTCTAGTTGAGGCGCACGAGCTCAGTAGTTGTGGCGCACGGGCTTAGCTGTCCCCGACATGTAGGATCTTAGTTTCCTGACCAGAGATCGAACCCGGTCCCCTGCATTGTCAGGCAGATTCTTTACTACTGGACCACCAGGGAAGTCCCAGTCTATTTGTTAAATGATATAAAATGTATGTTAGACTTAATCTCCTCTAGAGATTAGTCTTTTGATTTCAAAATACTCAGATCTTCTGAATTAGAATCCTTGGCTCTCACAACAATGACCCTTGCTATGAGTTGCAAGAACTTATTTGGAGCTAAAGCCAAGAACTGGCCTCTGATTCTGCATGCAGCTGTGTTAGTCATGCCTCAATCCAGTGTATGCTGCTCCTTTCATGAGGCAATGGTCACAGGAAGTGTGTGTTGAGGGTTGGGGATGGGGAGTGGGTCAGGATGGTGATGCCAAGGAGTGGAGGACCTAGTATCTCAAATTCTTATCCTGTAACACATTTATGCAATATATGCAATTTAAGAAACTTCTCTTTGACTCCTCATATGAAGAATTTTCAAAGGACTTGGGGCCTTTTAGTCTAGAGAAAATGAGCCTCTAGGAATTGTTGATCGGTGTTTCACTGAGCTGTTATTGGGTGGGGGAGCCACCAGAAAGAAGGAAGAAGGGAAATCGCATGTATTGAGTCCCTATTTTGTGTCAGTACTTTTAGGCATTTTGCTTCTGTTATTAGAGTATTCTTTACAAAAACCATATGAGGATAAGTATTATCACCCTATTTTTATAGTAGAGCAACAGAGGCTCAGGAAAAGTTAAACAGCCTGTCTTAAGAGAAACAATAAGGCAAAGTGGTCACAAGCACAGTCTCTGGAGGCAGACTGTCTGATGTTAAACCTGGCTTTGCCACTTACCAGCTGTGTGACATTGGAGAGTTTGCTTAACCTCTCTGTGCCTTGGTTTTCTTAACTGTAAATGAGGAAAATGATAATCCATACTCTTAGGGTTGTTGTGAGAATTAATGTGCTAACTTATACAAAGTAGTTAGAAGAGTGCCTGGCACTCAGTAATGCTACAGGAAGGTTTTATACTACTATTATTATTTTAAATTATCCTAGCCATAAAGCTATTAAGTAACAGAGCATGAATTTAAACATAGGTCAGTCTGACTGTTTTAAAGCAAACATATATTACCATATATAATGTAATACCATATATTCATATGTGTTGTTTTATAATTTCTTCAAGAATTTCCTTCTGTAAATATTTATTAAGCTTTTCCTATATGTTGGAACTGTACTACATAGCATTGAGGAAGCCATCTGTATACACACAATTACATGTTGAGTGCTACCGCATCAAGAAAACTGGCTTTAGATGGATTGTCTCAAATTTGGAGGTTATACTTTAGGTGGGCTGACTTAATACATGGACTCCAACAGCATTCTTGGGAGATCTCAGTGTTCATTTCGTCTCCCAAGAAGCTGCTACCACCAACTGGCAGAAACACACCAAACATATTTAGAAACTTGAAGAATGACCCTACATAAAAAGTCATGTGAGTACAGCCTCCACAGAGCAGGAGTTGATTTATAACCAAGTTACCTCTTACATGGTTAATGCCATAATAGCGTGGGTTGATTTATTCAAGGATGGTGCCATAGGGTCAACTATACATGCAATAAAAGTCAGATATGCAGAAGGAATCATAATTTCTAATCTTCTGTAACTGAGGTAATGTTGCCCTCAAGCCCCAGTCCTTCCCAGTAATTGGGTGGGGAGTGAAGGAAGTGAAACAGGGGATTAAAGATTGCCCATTGACATTATCTTATTTTCTTCTAGTTTAAAATAATCTTACTTAAGGTTAACACAGTCTCTTTTTTTGGTAAATACTTCATCTTTCAAGGTTTATTTGTTTCTCTTTCATATGGTGGCATCTTATTTCAAGGGGAAGCCTCTGTGTCTTTAGGTCATAAAGGAAAGAGCTTTTAGTCCATGCACTGTCCCCTGGGTTAAAAAATCTCATTTCCAAATCATCAAAATAGGGAAGATAATGCAACTAAGTTAATTTCTAAATTCGCATATTCATAAGAGCTTTGAAAAATGTTAGTACATTGATCTGACACTCGAGATTTCAGATTGTGGCTGCTACTTCATTTATAGAGCCCTAAGATATAAGAACAACAAAAAATCCCCTGGTTTTTTAACAGTACTGGCTGTGGCCTTAAGATCGCTTTTATATTTTCAAGTTCACATCTCATTATTTTACACATATTATTAAATCTAAATACTTTTGCTTGATACCCAAACTGCTTTTGGAATAGCAAAGAAAGCTGTTTAAATATCTTGTGACCTATGAAAAAATGTCAATCCAAGTCTCATAGCAGCATTTTGCTGATTTGGGGCATTGCTTGGGATAATTTAATGTGAAACACAATAGAATGAGTAGATTTTTTTTGTCTCTGCTTTTTTTTTTTTAAATAAATTTATTTATTTAATTTATTTAATTTTGGTTGCTTTGGGCCTTTGTTGCTGTGCGTGGGCTTTCTCTAGTTGCGGCAAGCAAGGGCTACTCTTCGTTGAGGTGCGCGGGCTTCTCATTTCAGTGGCTTCTCTTGTTGCAGAGCACGGTCTCTAGGCACGCGGGCTTCAGTAGTTGTGGCTCACGGGCTCTAAAGTGCAGGCTCAGTAGTTGTGGCACACGGGCTTAGTCACTCCATGGCATGTGGGATCTTCCTGGACCAGGGACCGAACCCGTGTCCCCTGCATTGGCAGGTGGATTCTTAACCACTGTGCCACCAGGGAAGTCCCTCCGTCTCTGCTTTTAAATTTGAGTAAATGAATGCCCCAAATAATGAGACATTCCATTTATAAATGATCTAGTCTTATAGTGAGCATTGGAGGAAGGCATCAACTCATAGCACCCTAGAAGAAAATTTAGAAAATATTGTTGAATTTACTTAGTTTTCTGCAAGAGCTAAAATTTTTCTCCATGAGTTCTTTTCAGTAAGAAAAAAAAAATATTCTTTTGTGGTAGCATTTTCCTTTTTACTTTATATTGAAGGTGAAATGCACACCATCCAGGTTTTTCTCAAATGCTTTAACTGTTCAAATAATCTATTGAGAAATATTTTTCCTTCCTCTCTGAATTTAAAGTGTTTTCTTTGTAAATTAGAATAATTGCAAGTGTCCTTTTGTGAAGAACAGGGTTAATGTAGCCGATATGAGACTTCTATCCTTAGAAAGCCCTGCTTGCAGAGTTGGCCTTTGGTTGATGTCTGATCATTCGAATTTCAGGAGTTGATAAGGTGGTTCACCGTGCCTAGACTGCAATACAGTGTGGTTATGCTGAAATCCTGCTTTCATTCTGGGGGTCTGGAATTTTGGTACATGCTAAGTAGAGGGTGCCTACACGAGCAGCCCCCAGTAAAAACCTTGGATGCGGAGTCTCTAGTGAGCTCCCTTCGGTAGAAACAGCACACACATGTTGCTGTATTTTCTCTTCAGGAAAGAACATGCTCTGTGTGACCTCTCATAGGAGGAGGAGAGCACAAGTCTGCACACAGATTCCCCTAGAATGCCTGTGCCTCTTCCCCTTATGATTAAGTCTTAGCTGTGAATACAACTGTATGCTGAATCCTGTGAGTCTTTTTAGAGTCTCTAAACATGGAGTGGTCTTGGGCATCCCAGCACACCTTTGCAATATTTTACATTTTTTAAAGAAACAACAAACTGTAAAAAAATTAAAAATGAAAATGTGCTGTAACTGCTGATTTATAGGTTTTTCGTCACAGAGATTGATCAGATTTTATCTCATCATTCTCACAAGCAAATAGGTCAAACTTTATTTCTTTTTCCAGTGTTACAGTAGTAGCATTTCACAGTCCCTAAAATATGATAGGACATCAGAGATATCTGGTTTCAGTAGAAATACTGAATAAAGAAAATGAAAATTTTGAAAAGAAACTCTGTTGTGTGAATGGTATAAATTTTAATCCAAATAAGGTTAAGAGTGGCCCTTTATAACTATTCAGCCCAGAGCGGGGAAAAATGTAGCTGGGCTGGTAAATGTGTAACAGCTGGCAAGCCTCTGTTGCCAGCTCTTATTTTAGATTACTCAGAGTCCTGGTTCTATGAAGTGTAACTCTGAATCCCAAAGAACCTTCAGAGGAGATTTTTGAAACTTCATTTCCTTTTTATTTTCTTGGGCTCATTAAGTTAGTAAAAGCAAAAGAAAGTGTGACTTAAAAGAAGGTATGTATGGTGATGAATAACAAGTTAGAAAAGCAGAGAGCTGTAGCTCTTGGTGCAATGAGTGTTAAGCTGATGCCTTAACGTTGCCAGTTAAACTATTGTGAAAACTTGCCATTGACTAATTGCATGCTGGCTGGCTTATTTGGAAGAGAAAGTCTGACAGCCAATTAAATAAATCTGAAATGGTTGTGTTCCCTGAGCTATCTCAAAGTACCTATTTATAAATATGCTGGGGCTTGGAAATACATTTTTAAAATGTTAGCAACAGATTTCAAAATCCTATGAATTTTATTATTATTTCATTGAAGGAAACTGTATTACAGATTTTGCTGTACTAGAAAATAGAAATTACAAATAAAAACTCAGTTTGCATAATGCAAAGGGATGTCTCTAGTTGCGGACTGCTTGCTTTCCCAGACTTCATCCTCCTGTCTCTATTCCACCCCATATTAGTATTAATTATTAAGTTATCAAAGGACTGGAATGACAATGCTCAACTAACTTAACCTGACCTGAGTGTGAATGGAAAAGTTATTGTCGTCTGTAGTATAAAGCATTTATACATTACTTTTTTAGTGTTTTGAAGTGTTAGGTATAACTATAAGAACCTATTTTATTGCCCTTGTTGCATAATTAATTCAATCAATCAAAATGTGCCCACTGATAATTACCAAAAAAACCCCATATCAATAATTTCCCCATGAATGCATTGGATTCCACACATTTTTTTTCCTAACCAGTGAGAATTCTTACCTTTATTTTCATGCCTTACTACATTTAAAATTCTTTGCCTCTTCCTTGAAACATGTCTCCCTGATCTCAACCACTTTTCTCCAGCGGTTGACAGAGGAGTATTGTAGATGTACTTGATTGAAGAGCTGTATTTTATCGAAATAACAGCTTTCTCTTGTGTATACCCTCCCAAATTTCCTGGCTACTCTGAGGAAAAGCACCATCATGCTGAACCCTTGGCCACTACTCTGATTTCTAAGTGTTAAATGATTCACCCACCATATCCAATTCTCTCCTTTCTGTTCATTTGTAGGAGAATGTACTTCATGCTTCCAGCAACTTCATGGCAACTCAGCTTCTCTCTCATTCACTGATTATATATATCTTGCTGCAAGAATTATTTCACATAAAAATATATACTCTATTTTTTCCTGCTCAGAAACTAAGAAAATCAACACCAAATAACATAGATATATATATTTCTTCCTTCTTTCCCATTTTATCATCCATAGTCTTTAGACAGGGCCTACTGCTCTAGTCCAGTGAGCCCCAATCTTCAGTCTTTTGAGTAGGGCCTTCATGATTGTTGCTTTATCTGTATTCTTCCTTTATTGTTATTTACTTAATGATTTTATTTAAACCAACTCCCTAGCTGGGGTTGCCCATTTCTGTTTTAAATAAGCTCACTACCTGTTATAACCTTTGTCTGATAATATTTGTACAATTGTGGAGTTAATGTCCTCATTATAATTTTTATTTTTTAATGAATTATTTTTTATTGAAGTATAGTTGATTTATAATGTATTAGTTTCAGGTGTACAACAAAGTGATTCAATATATATATATATATATTCTTTTCCAGATTCTTTTCCCATATAGGTTATTACAAAATTTTGAGTATAGTTCCCTGTGCTACACATTAGGTCCTTGTTGTTTTTCTATTTTATGTATAGTAATCTGTATATGTTACTCCCAAATTCCTAATTTATCCCTCCCGCCTACCTTTCCCCTTTGGTAACCATAAGTTTGTTTTCTATGTTTGTGAGTCTGTTTCTGTTTTGTAAATAGGTTTATTTGTATCATTTTTTAAGATTCCACATATAAGTGATATCATATGATATTTGTCTTTGACTTACTTCACTTACTGTGATAATCTCTAGGTCCACCCATTTTGCTGCAAATGGGATTATTTCATTCTTTTTTATGGCTGAGTAATATTCCATTGTGTGTGTGTGTGAGTGTGTGTGTGTGTGTGTGTGTGTACCACATCTTCTTTATTCATTCGTCTGTTGATGGACATTTAGGTTGTTTCCATGTCTTGGTTATTGTAAAGAGTGCTGCAAGGAACATTGGGGTGAATGTATCTTTTTGAATTATGGTTTTCTCTGGATATTTGCCCAGGAATGGGATTGCTGGATAATATGGTAGCTCTATTTTTAGTTTTTTAAGGAATCTTCATACTGTTCTTTATAGTGGCTGTATCAATTTATATTCCCACCACCAGTGTAAGAGAGTTCCCTTTTTTCCACACCCTCTCCAGCATTTATTATTTGTAGACTTTTTGATGATGGCCATTCTGAGTGGTGTGAGGTGATACCTCATTACGGTTTTGATTTGCATTTCTCTAATAATTAGTGATGCTGAGCATCTTTTCATGTGCCTTTTGGCCATCTGTATGTCTTCTCTGGAGAAATGTCTGTTTAGATCTTCTGCACATTTTTTGATTGGGTTGTTTGTTTTTTTGATATTGAGCTGTATGAGCTGTCTGTGTATTTTTGAGATTAATCCCTTGTCAGTTGCATCATTTGCAATATTTTCTCCCATTCAGTAGGTTGTCTTTTCATTTTGTTTATGGTTTCCTTTGCTGTGCAAAAAGCTTTTAAGTTTAATTGGGTCCCATTTGTTTATTTTTGTTTTTATTTCCATTACTCTAGGAGGCGGATCCAAAGGATAGTGCTGTGATTTATGTTAAAGAGTGTCCTACCTACGTTTTCCTCTTGGAGTTTTATAGTGTCCAGTCTTACATTCAGGTTTTTAAATTTTCTAATATACATTGAATTAAACAACATTTGAAATGTAAAACTATCTTATACAGCTCTAGTCACACTGGAATTTATTGAATCTTGTATTTAAATTACCCATTTATAATTTTGAGTCTTCCAATGTTTTTTTCCCCTATTTGAGCTCTTCTTTCCCATCTCCCCAAAACAGGTGCTCACTCATGACCCTTCATACCTACACAATCTGGCTTAAGTCAACTCCTCTGACCCTACTCTACTGATCTTTCAGCTTTTTTCCTTCTGTACTTCATGCTTGCATACTATAATATTCTAAATTTCACTTATTTTTATTTTCCAGTAGTTTAAAGGTTTTACATAAGTATTTGTGGATTTTCTCCCCCATCCCTCACTCCTTATATTCTTTCTCAAAAGTCTTAGCTTCCAGAGGACAGAGATGATTATTGTTCAGTTCTGTGATATCTCTCCCCTACCTAATACAAGGATCTGTACCCCCATAGACTTCTAATGATACTAATGAGCTAATAGCTGTATAATGGATGTATGGACAAGGCCACAATGTTTGATCTTTATGTTTTTACAGCTTTTGTTGGGGAAATGGAATCATTTCTATGGTATACAAATTAGGACTCCTTGATTTTTTTCAGGCCAGAGTAACAGCATATATAAAAAGTTTATAGGTAAGGGAAAACATGGAGTGTTGGGGACATGGAAAGAAGCTCAGAGTATCTGGAGCACAGAATGTGAGAGCAAGTGGGGAAAGGTATCATTGGGGAGGTAAGCAGGGACCATGTCAGATAGGGCCTCGGAATTTGCACTAAAGAGTCTGGATTTGGTCCTAAGAGTCAGTGATGAGCAATTGAAAGGTGACGTGTTGTATAGGAGATGGATAGAGGTGGCCCCAAAGAAGAGCCAGAACTGAAAACTGATAGGGCCTTCATTGTCCTGAGCCCTGAGAAGGCATCTAGGCTGTAACACAAAGGAACAAGCACATCCAACTCCTTTAGTAAGAAACTGAAAGAAAAGATTATTAGACAATGAAACTGAGAACGTTGAGGTCAATCCTCTCATCTCAGTCTAGTCAGGAACCTCTCAGATAATCAGGGAGATAATCTTTATTGGAAAGTTTTTCATATTTGGAAGTTATATTATATGCCAAAATATCTCAGAGGAAGCACTAGTATTACAAAAAATTATTAAATTTTATTGTTGCAATGGTGTGCAAGTCATTTAATAGTGAATATGATATCAAAGAGCAAGTGCTATGAGTATCTATACAGAAGCTGAATTATTAAGAAAGAAAACAGAAAGGTTATCTACAGAAGATGACTGCAGATAGACTGGTTAAAAAAATAGTCCCAAAGCTGGGATAATGTTTCACAGAAACTCTTTATTTGGAAAGCTTATGGCAAGTCTGTGGAGGCACTCCTGATGAACTGATAATTTATATAAAGAATTTACACTATCATTGTTGTTGTAAAAGCCGTACCACATAAGTTAGTTTTTTGAACTACATACACTTGCATATAATTTTTATTAATCAGATATGTAAAAACAGGATAAGTTAGACACCCTTTTAAGCTCTTTCCTAGACCTAGGGTTTTATCATATTTAAAAAAATAATTACTGTTACCACTATGGAACAGGGATAACATAGAGAGATAACACTACTAGCACATTATACTAAAGAAGAAAAAAAGGCAAAGCAGAGGGAGGGAGGAGAATGGGACTAGAGGTGCTGCTTTACTTGCTTCCTATCCTTGGTCATGGGCTATCTCACACTGAGAATGCAAAGGCTGAAGCCAAGGACAAAGGAAGCCTTCCTCCACCAGCAGGAGCAAGGCTGAGGACAACTGTGACCTTTCTGACCACGGAATCAAAACGGTGTCTCTTCTACATCTATTTCGTGCCAGAAGAATTTTAACCCTGCTTTCTAATAGCCAAGGGTAACACTGTTTTGTTCATAGTTTTACAATATCTCACTTAGTATTAGGTTTTGAAATAATCACATTCAGAAATAGTTGAATCTGTTCAAAATACTAATTAATGCTTTATTGAATGAAAGCTTAAAAAAGCAAATCACCTTTCCAAAGGAAAGCACAAAGTCATCAAACTAGTCACACTTTATACTTTGTTTTACCTGGAATTTTCCAGTAAAGACTTCTGGGCATAGAGTAGGTACCCAATAAATACAACGGAATAGAACAGTTTTAAGGGAATAATGGAAACCCATAATTCAGAAATCTACTTTATATCTTGTTCATAAATTTCTTCATATGATATATTTTTAATGTCACATACAAATTTTAAAAGAAATTTCTATTGCTTGCCAACTTCAGAAGACATCAAGTCCAAACTTTGCAAAATGCATAAAAATAAATAATTCAACTGTATTAAATAATATTAAAAGTTATTTACATGATGTGGTCTTGGATTCAGACTAATGAGGGCATAATGCCTCCTTGCAGTGCCTTCTTCTGACATCTCAGGGTGCCAAGTTGTTAATTCTGTGTGTGGTTATTTATTGAATATCTGTATCCCCTATTAGATAGTCCCCTTTGTGAAGACTAAAAGGTGCATCCCTGGTGTCTAGAATTCTTAATAAATATTTAGTAAATGAATGAAAAAAGGGAAAGGGAAGGCAAGGGAAGAGCACTAACATTCCTTGATGACGTACTATATGCCAAAGCCCATCACGCTCTGAACATGATTAAGCTTTTAAACTAAAAATGAAAAAAGGAGGTTAAAAAGTAGTAATTTGAATATATTTGTTCTTACAATGAAATAAGAAAAGACTGTAATAAAATAAGGCCAATAAAGAGAGTAAAGATATAATTCTTATTTCACTATTGGTTTAAATTTGTATAATTGTATGCATTTATAGATTGTAATCATCACATTTTCTAGTTTCTGTATTTGATGCTTTGCTCTCTTAGGGCCTTGCTGACCCTGGAGGGACTGTCCCTCCCAGGGCTAACTAATTCCTAGAGATAGCAAACAACTCATCTAGGAGTGTGCCTTTTACATGCAAACTGACCAATTCAGAGCCCATATACCAACCACCTCCTTTAAAGTGCTGTCACACTCTGGGCCACTATCCATCTGCCCTGATAACTTCAGGGCTAGGTACCAGACTACTAGGGACAGTCCCTACATCCCAGAGCCCACTGAAATTATTCAAACTAGCCAGCCCTGAGGCTGCTTACCCTGCCTTGCTTGTTCCTTCCTGTGGAAACCACAATAAAGGCTCTTGCCCCCATTTTCTCCTTGTTCCTTCTTTCTGAGTGACCCTGGTGCTTCCCCATGTGGCCCTACATGGTGTGGCATGTCCCCTCCTCTTGGGACCTGTGATTATAACAAACTATCGTTTCAGTGGCAATTACTGTCTCCTGATCTATTGGCATGACATACTAAACAATAACAAAACCTACATTTTAAAACATAGTTTCATTGTAAAAATTCTCTTCATTATAAATATTAAAAGAGAAACAATGATCAGATCACAGTATATAATATATAATATCTGTTAATTAGAACTTCTGCCTTATGAGTTAATTGAAGTTTTCTAAATTATTACACTGAGAAAACCCTCTTATTATGGTATTTCATTTAATAAGATCATTACACAGAAGCTTTTCAATAATTTGGTTTTTTACGAAGTTTTATCCTTCCAACTAATACAATTTACGACAAGTTAAACAAATGTAGATTAATTTTATAGGAATAAAGATTTTGAAAAGAGACTAAAATTCTAATGATAGATACAAAGAGTATTTTATTCTGTTACTGTATTTTTGTAAGAAATAATAATATTTTGTTCCAAATCCAATTTGGAGTGCATTCAGAGGGGGAGACTTGATGAAACACCAAATAGGTTGTATTATCCATGTCCACAATCCCTTATTCACAATTCGAAGATCTAAAACATTTTGAAAACCGAAACATATTTCATAAGTTTGTGGCAAAGTCCTTTGGTGGCAAAACCTGTTCTGAATTAATGAGGTTATTTGTATCTTTACTTACTCTTCTTGAAGGTAAATATTCATACTTATGCTACAGAAATATTAATGTGTTTTTTGGGGGGGTGATGAACCAGACCATGGTGGGAATATTAAATATGTGCCATTTACATACTGTCATATTCTGAAATTTATTTAAAATTCTGAATTTTGAATACAGCTATCCACAAAAGTTTCAGATGAGGGTTTGTGGGCCTAATTCAGTGTGTATGTGTGTTCATGTTGCTTGCATGTTTGTTTTTTTTTTAAACATCCTTATTGGAGTATAATTGCTTTACAATGGTGTGTTAGTTTCTGCTTTATAACAAAGTGAATCAGCTATACATATACATATATCCCCATATCTCCTCCCTCTTGCGTCTCCCTCCCACCCTCCCTATCCCACCCCTCTAGGTGGTCACAAAGCACCAAGCTGATCTCCCTGTGCTATGCAGCTGCTTCCCACTAGCTGCTTGCATGTTTTGGTCATGCAGACATGAACTGTTTCCCCTTCTTTGTTTAATATTTAATTTTACTAAGTATTGTGACTCCTGTATTAATTTTTCTTTAATTAACTTGAAAGAGTGCAGTAAAGTTACTGGACCAACATTTTAAGACAAATCTTGGTGGTTCCCTGTGTAGGGGGCACTGAAGGTACAAAGATAACTAAGACCCAGTTACTGCACTCCAGTGAGGACAGATATGAAATAAATAATAGTGACACAGTGTGACAAATGCTGTTAAAGTGGTGTTCAATGTGCTTTTGGTTCAGAGAGAAGGGAACTACTACTTGCCTGGGGGAATTTGGTAAGGCTGCAGGGAAGAGGAGATTTGGCTGAAGGAAAGAAAGGAAAGGCAGTTCATCAGATAATGAAATGGGAAAGAGTTACTCAATCCCAGTACTATTGGATCTCAAAACAAATGGGAACTATTAATATGATCCCTTAAATAACTTGACATACTGTAACTCTTGCTAAAGTTTAAACTCTTCTCATTAGTATTGTTCTGTCAGCAGTGAGAGACATTGTTAAGCTTTTCGGCATCAATAGAAGTTCTTAAAGAAGAGCAGCCCGGGTTTTGATATGTCATTGCATTGAAGCAGAATATAATGCTATTTGCAGGATTTATAATAATAAAATGCCAGTGCAGTTTGGATTATCTTCAAGGAGCCATCCTCAACCAAATGCCATATATCCCTGTCCCACAAGGCAGTTCCTTGGACGGGAATGACTGTGAGACACTTGAGTGCATTTTACTCATCCATAAAAGTCATATTAGTAAGGTAAATATAGGAGCCACTTCATTCCTCATAAATGTAACCATCTGCCTGCAGTGGTGTGGTATTTAAAGCTCAGGTTAGGCTTGACAGTGCTGAAGTTCAGCCTGGTATTTTCAAATGCTCAACTCCAAGAAGTGCCAACAGCAAAGATAGGATGATCTGTTGGATCTCTTTCAAGGGAGGAAGATGACAATGTGGTTTTAAGCAGTGGTGTAAAGGGAAAAGTTTATAGGCAAAACTAAACTAAAATAAAAATTTAAAAAATCCCCACTCCCATTTCCATCTGCTAAGTTATTTTGGGGGAAAACTTTAACATTATTATTAACGGTGTCACTAATTTTGCAGCTGGAGCCCCTTTTCACTTTGCATCATGGTTGACGCAAATCACAGATAATCACTGTACAATAAATCATTTGAAAAATACATAGAGGCAATGAGCCAAGAAAGATATTTAGCATTTAATCGAAGGTGACCTAGTGTTTTTCACCTACCACCTATAAATTGAAACATTCAATTTAATCACGAAGCAGTGTTAATTCAGAGGAAAAATGTTGATCCTTGCAACAAGCAGGTGGTTTGGAATAGATTAAAATAAAAAATACTGAACCAAGAGTTTAGGGGCCTGGTTTCCGGTTGGAATTCTGAAACTTCATAACTGATTCCCTTAGGTAATGTATGCAAGTCCTGGGAATTTCAGATTATGCAAATGTAAAATCTACAAGGTTAGATTATATGGATTCTAAGGTCTCTTTCAACTTTAAATCTTATACTGTAGGCTATGACCATGTATGGATCTGATAGTGTTGATACTTGGCTTTTAAGGTGGGTTATTTTGCCTCACAGCTTCATTCTTTATGCAATTGTTAATAAAGTAATACTAGCTAATCTTTCATAAATGATGTCAGTTAAAACAGCTGACATACATAATCATCTCAATTCTTTAAAGTTTTTGCAAAGTGAATGCCTAGCTTTCTGTCAGACTCAATGTATTACCCGAGGATAATTAGAGAATACATTATGCATAAAAAGAAACTATTTATCTGATAAAAAAAACTGTAAAGCCCATACATATTATACCTTATTTGAGAAACCATTATAGCAGTAAAAAAAATCTTTGATAGCAGTCCATTTGTCATCTAGCCTAGGCCCCTTAGCAAACTCTCATGAGATCAATCCTGTGATAAATGAAGAGGCACTGAAATCTGTGTCAAAGTCTGACACATCATGCAAAACATTACTCACAAAGAACAGGTAAATCAAAAGACTGGGAATTGTCAATGCTACATCCCAGGTATATCTTTTCCAGCTTTAAAAAATAGATCCCATTGCTTTATTGTTAATTCATGCTCTTAAACACAGCTGCCTATCCCCCAAAACTTCAGCCGTCATATTTTTTTCCAGTTCTTAAATGACACGTATTATGCGCTTGAAACTATTTTAAGTGCATTACATATATTTATTCATTTAATTATCACACCAACTTCTGAGTTGGTACTATTAGTACCTTCATTTTACATGAGGGAACTCAGAACAGAGATGTTTAAGTAACTTGTACTGGTCACATAGCTAGAAAGTTGTTGAGCTGGGATTTAAGGCTAGGACTTGAAGGGAAATGCTGTAAACTTAACTAGTATGCTCCACTGCAGTGATGAAGAGCTGCTCAGATATATTTCTGTCTGGTTTTCACGGTCTCATGTATAAATGTAGAACTGTTGTAGGTTGCCTACACATACGATATCTTTTGCAGCAGATTATTTTGGGTTGGTAATTTTAAAAATAAAAATTGTAGCAGAATGGAAACAAGGAATTTCTTTAACTCTAAAGTCCTTAAGTTCTATAATATGGTTTTGTTAAATGTGTTACTGATCAAGTGCAATATGAGGTAAAAGAAGCACTGGTTTTCTAGTCACTCTAAAGACACTGTCTCCAATAATAAATAGCAAAATTGTATATTCATGATCTTGTATCGCTGTATGAACTTCAACACATTTTTTAACGTTTTTGAATATTGGTACACTTCAGGGACATACTTTAAAAAGTAGATATGACTAAGTGTATAATAATTCTAATGGGATATGACAAGACTTTCAATCTTTTATAAGTGTTGTTTGATTAGATTGTGGAAAAATTATTTATCATAATTTTTTTATCCATTTGTTAATCTGAGCAGAAATCTCTTTTAGGGTCAATGGGTTAGATCCTTAGAGGTGTGTACCTCAAAAAGTTGTTGGTTGATGGTAAGCAAGTCACATAGTTTAAAAACTCAATTTTTACCCAAGTTTGTTGAAAAAGGTCATGTTGATAAGTATTTCGTGGGAAAGAATGATGGGCGTATTATCACTAGAAGGAAGTACCATAAATTTCACGGAAATATATTTTCAGGTGGCTATTTGACATAGTTTAAAAAACTGGAAAATTGATTAAAACACAGTATCAATATAAACATTTGTTTTGTAGCCCAAGTTTCAGTGTGAACTTCTGGGGGAATGTCTTAAGATGTGGATGTGTTGTAATAGTTTGTGGAAATGGATTGGTATGATGATTGTTAGCTACTTTTCCAAGTGAAGTTCCCCTGCTCTCTCTGTTTATACAATATTTCTAATGTAATAGGCAAGTTGAATCACAGTAGTGCGTTGTTAGTAGGAACGATTCCTTGCTTGTAAGAAACATAAAATATTATAAATATGTGGATATGGAAAAATAGTGATTTGAGTTCTTATGATGTAATATCCCAAACCACAGCTGAACACTCCATTTTTTTTTTTTTTTTTTTTACAAACTCAATCACTACCAGACTTTGCTGATAATCCCACTCTGAAGGGCAGACTTGTGAACTTCCAATGCCTAGAGCTGCACATCACTATTTTTTTTTTGAATGTTTCTCACGTATTTTGCAAAGTCTAACTTTTGGGTTGTACTATTAACTCAATTTCACAAAACATAATACTTATCTTTGGTAAAAACCAACAGCAGTCATATTATTTCCTCAACTCTTAGCCTCCTGGCATGTCTGAGTTGTGAAAATAAAGTATTCTACTTTTAAATGAAAATATCTGTTGCATACTTTATTGATAATTTTATATGCCACCCAATATAATGCCAAGTTGGATTTTTAAAGTTAGAATTATTAGTAATACTACCATGCTACTACTATTAATGATAACGAGGAAAATCACTACTATGTAGTAGCATATTTTTAAAATGTAGTATTTTGGCTTAGGCTTTACTTAGGATATACATTAATATACTCAATGTTTAGCATTAAAGCTTCCTAGTCTTAAAGGCACTTACCTGTTTTAGGCCTCTTTGTTGATCCAAGTTAAAAAACCAATATTTTTCCTTTTATGCATATGATAGCTACAAATTAACAAAACTTCCAAGCTCAGAAACAAAAAGCCAATTATATTCAAAGATGGGAAATGCTTGGCAGGCATCCCACCTCTTTTCCTCCCATGCTCATGACAGACATTAATCATTGATCATGGCCAGAGGCAGCCTCTGACCTCTCCTCAAAATAGTGCTCTAGGAGCCACAATCAGTCAGTCAGGGATGGTTAAGGGAGCAGACTTATCTATCACGAACAGATAAATAAAGATAGAGTGTGACACATTATCCATAATTCTCTCCTATCTGTATCTATAAACCAATATGGATCCATTATATATAAGCTGAGTGAAGGAAATGAGCCATTAGTTTGTAAGAAAGCAAATGGAGAGACACGATCACGCAAAAGTTATTGTAATTTTTCTATGTCCTTTTGGACCTACAGAGAAAGCATGTCCCTATATGAAGCTATCAGTTTTGGAAAGGGAAGTTAGCAAGGATTTTAGCCTCAAGAATTCCTTCCACAGGAAATGTGGCATTGCAAACTTAAGGGCTGGGCTACTCAGAGGAAATCTGCTGCTGTGTTTCCTTATGTCAGGGAAGCAAACCTTCTTTGGAAGAGCCATACCCAGGCTGGCTAAGAATAGAAATGGACTGTGTGGCAGTGAAACTGAAAGTAGTTTCCTCTTGTCCTTATTTATTCAGTTTTAGGGGGGGCCTTCCCTTTATAAATTATACATTTTTTTAAGCATCTTTATTGGAGTATAATTGCTTTACAATGGTGTGTTAGTTTCTGCTTTATAACAAAGGGAATCAGTTATACATATACATATATCTCCGTATCTCCTCCCTCTTGTGTCTCCCTCCCACCCTCCCTATCCCACCCCTCTAGGTGGTCACAAAGCACTGAGCTGATCTCCCTGTGCTATGTGGCTGCTTCCCACTAGCTATCTATTTTACATTTGGTAGTGTATATATGTCCATACCACTCTCTCACTTAGTCCCAGCTTACCCTTCCCACTCCCCGTGTCCTCAAGTCCATTCTCTACGTCTGTGTCTTTATTCCTGTCCTGCCCCTAGGTTCTTCAGAACCTTTTTTTTTAGATTCCATATATATGTGTAAGCATACGGTATTTGTTTTTCTCTTTCTGACTTACTTCACTCTGTATGACAGACTCTAGGTCCATCCACCTCACTACAAATAACTCAGTTTCCTTTCCTTTTATGGCTGAGTAATATTCCATTGTATATATGTGCCACATCTTCTTTATCCATTCATAAAAATATGGAACGCTTCACAAATTTGCGTGTCATCCTTGCACAGGGACCATGCTAATCTTCTCTGTATCATTCCAATTTTAGTATATGTGCTGCTGAAGTGAGCACAAATTATACATTCTTGATTGTAAGTTTTAATGGTGACCTATTTACAAGCATTAGAAATTGAAAACAGCTATTGAATTTGAAAATCTTTTTGTGTATGTTGGGGAAGAGTAGGATAAGCCTACTAGGAAAAGAATGTATTATTTGATCTGTACCAAAAAATCCCAAATAAGCAAGCAAACCATAATTTCAAAGTATTAAATCTGTAAGTTTAACAAATAAGTGTTACATGCTTTCTTACTGGGGTCCCAGTAATACTCCCAGTATGCCTAACATGACATAAACTCACTGTCTTAGCTTGGGCTGTCATGAAAAAAATACTATAGACTCAGTGGCTTAAACAACAGTGGTTTATTTTCTCACAGTTCTGAAGGCTGGAAGTCTGAGATCAGGGTGCCAGCATGATTGGGTTCTGTGAGAGCAGTCTTCCTGGCTTGTAGATGGCCACCTTCTTGCTGTGTCCTCATATGTCCTTTCCTTGGTACATGCACTGGGAAGAGGTCTCTCTCTCTCTCTCTCTCTCTTCCTATTCTTATAAGACCACTAATCCTATTATGAGGGCCCCACCCTCATGACCTTATTTAACCCTAATTACACTCTTAACACCCCATCTTCAAATACCATCACATTGGTTGTTAAAGCTTCAACATATGAACTGTGGAGGGTGAGCACAGACATTCAGTCTATAACACTCTCAAAGGATTACTTTGATTGGTTGATCTTAAAAAACATGTGTTTCAAGTTTTACTAACTCCCAACAACTAATTTGAGAAATATATAAAGTTTTCTACCAAGAAAATTGGAGGATGATAAGAAAAACTGTTAGAATTTTAAGAGAGTACTTTAAGAGTATAGTAAGGTGATCAGATATAAAAGTCAATATACAAAAATCAATAACTTTCTTAATATTAGCAATACTCAATTAGAAAACGTAATGATAAAAGGGATCTCATTCATAATAGCAACAAAATCCATTTTATACTTAGAAATAAATAGGAAATGTGCAAGATTTTTATGAAAACGGTGTTTAAAAATCTACATAAATAAAATGTTATTCCATATTTCTCAGTGGGAAAACTCAACATTGTGAAGATGTTGATGAGCTGGTTCTCAAGCACGTATGAAAGAGAGAACAGCAATGCTGAGCAAGTTACATTTTTAAAAAAGAGAATCATGGGATTTGAACTACTACTCATAAGAAGAACATAATATTAGGCAATTTAAACAGTGCATTTTGGCATAGGAATAAACAAACACATTGGTAGAAAAAAATAGAATGGAAACCCAAGAGTATAGTTTATAGTAAAGATGTCATCTCTAATTAGTAAAAGTGTAAGTGTTCAAAGCTTCTCAATTAATCACATTATGACAATTGGCTCTCCTTTTGGGGAAGAAATTAAACTCATAGTTCATATCATAAGCAAAGATACCTTTTGGAGAGACTAATGAGAATAAATGTTAAGAACAAATTATAAAAGTATTTGAAGAGAATATAGAAAAAATTTCATAACTCTGGGAACTGGGAAAGCTTTCCTAAGTAATACACAAAATTCACATGTCATATAAGAAATTATTTATAATGTTGACCTCATAAAAACAAAAATCTTCTATGGGACAACAATAAAAAAGAAGTTAAATGATAAGCTACAGACTAGCAGAAATATTTGCAACAGGTATAAAAGATTTGCAATATATAAAAGGTGCCTACATATGAATATTTAAAACACAAAGAACCAAATAGAAGATAGACAAAGGATACAAAGGACCATTTACAAGAGAAATGCATATGGCATACATGTGAAGCTCAGCATGTAAAAATTAGATAATATTTACCAAACTTTAAAGTAACCCTAATCTTTGACTTTGCAGTCTACTTCTAGGAATCTGTCCCACAGAAATACTCACTCACAGTAAAACACGTTTACAAGAATATTCTCTTTTATAATAGCAAATAGTAGAAACAAACAGAATATCACCAACAAATGAGACAGTAATAAAATTACAGAACATTCCATTGTTATAGAGAAAGAATAAGATCTGTACATATTAAAATAGAAAATTCTTTAAGACCCAGGTAAAAAGAAGTTGCCATAGCATAATAGAATCGTATGTAAATGTATATGACCCATAAATGTACAAATACTTTGTGTTTATTTTTTTGTTCTATATGCTTTTGTATGGATTGATTCTTCTACTGTGAGAATATATTCATGTGTTTCTTGTTTAACTGAAAAAAAATGTTTCTTAAATCAAAGAGACGAGTATTCAAGGAAGATCAGGCCTAGTGGCTCAAACTCTTTTCACATGATAGACAGCTGCTTCAAGGAGGGTTTGAGAATCACATGTCTGTCACTAATGTGGTTTGGGCCTCTTTGTACTTACATTTCCTCTTGACCTCTGGGTTTGCTACCAGTTTTCCTTTTCTGGAGGGTGTTGAAATGGGCATAAAAAGAAATTCTTTAAGAAAGTTTAGATCCTTGTTATACAAAATTGCATTGCTGGAAGGGGTTTTAGATATGATCTAATGCAACTCTCAAGTTTTACGTGGAATCCTGATTTCCGAGATGGCCAGGAAATGTTGATGGGATTTTCACATTTCTCATGCTTGAGTCACATCCCCTTATCCAGAAACCTGGGAAAACTTTACCACTGAAAACTCAAATAGGGTGGTACTACTCCCCCAACTTTTAAGCCAACAGTGTAAGAAAACAAAAAGGTAATTTCATTCAAAAGATTAAAATTCATAAATATTTTTTCAGCAAACAAATGAGTACTGTGATGCCACCTGATGACCCACAAAAAGTGACTCCCAGTATTATTTTAATTATCTGTATTTGTACCTTTTAATCCATAAATTCCTGCCATATTACCTTCCATCAACTCTTTCCATCACTAGCCTGGTTGTTTTATCTCCATTTGTCAAATCATTATAGTGGGGCAGTTGGCCAAGTTGGTATGTTTAAGCCATGTCATATTCTCTTAGTTGGGTCCTGTGTGTCCTAAGGGCCCTTCAAGAAACTCACTTGTCTCCTTAGATATTGGTAAGGAAAAGTCAGAAATCTCTCCTTCCAATATGATGATTTTTGTTCTTAGCGAGAGCACTGCTTTGGCAATTATGTGCCCAATACCTTTGCTCAGAGCCTATCTGATTTGCATCCAGCTAAACTGCCTCTGTGCACTCAGATATGTGTCCCTATAAAGAGACCACCTCCTCACTTTTAGAACTCCAGTGTACCTTGACCTATGCTTGAATGGACTACAGCTCCGACTATAAGATCAAATAGGTCATTAAACCCCCTGAGCTCTTGAATTGCTCTTATTTAGTCCTCAAATGAATAATTTGCGTAGTGCAAAAGTCATTGGGAAGCCATGATTCCTCTCTGGAGCTCCAAGCTGGCTTCCCATAGGGGCCTGTGTTCCATTCTAGCTGAGTTTATCAAGCTATAAATTCCTGACTAAAGCCCAGAACCTTGAGACACAAGGAGGTTAGGAGAATGACTGCTCCAGCATCTCCGGTCACCCAGATATTTGCGGAGAATTCACAAGGACCTTGGACTCCTGAATCTAAGGCCAGTATAATAAATTTATAACTTAAGAAACATGGTTTTCAATTTTTAAAATTTTTCTGTGAAAATGAAAATCACTGTGATGGAAATGTTCTTTCTTTTCTAAGTTCTTTAACGTTATATTATCTTTATATGTTTACAATGGAAGGAAATGATCCTACTGCCTGCCAGTGAATGAGGGAGTGAATAGAGCTGATGAAACAGAGCTAATATTCAGCATAAGCTTCTATAGTTTCGTTTGTTTGATGTGGTGGCCCTTGGGCCTACAGAACTACACCTTCTGTTTATGCTTCCAAGTGTTCCTTTTATCTTCAGATAAAAGTGTAAAGGGGAAGTTGCCAATATTAGTCCACCTTTTGGGCCCAAGCCACAGTTAAACTTAGATGTAAAAGAGATCAAAGCATTTCCATTCTGATCCAAATAGCTGCAGCCCAGCAGTGTAGCTGGTGGCAATATAAAAATGGCTGAACACTTTCTGATTTGGAATATCTAAGTGATACATTCTAGACTGCAAGGCAGAAAAAGAGGCAGTATGCATGCCTGCTTTTGAAATGACTGCCTGCCTTCTAGGATTTGACAAAGAAACACTTGTTTAGACTTTGGTATATAATCTAGTAAGAAGCCCTCAGGTACTCCTGAAGGCTTCCTTAGGGGGTTTCTATGGATGGACATTTTCTCTCACTTCCCCTAAGTTGATTTTGCACATGGTCCTTCTATGCTTCTTTTAGGTGAAGCCAAACTGTTGAGGATTACTCTTTGCAAAATGGCAGCAACTCTCCCTTCCCCTCCCTTTTTTATAAGTGCTTGTATGTTCTGAGATTGATAAAGCATCAGACTGGTATCCCTGGAGGATAGAGAGAAGACTCTTGGTCTCTGCAGGAGTAGGGTCACTAAATTATTTGTTATCCAAACCACTTTTGTGAGTGAAAGGGGCACTATTCGTAACTCAACCTGGATAATTGGAGTAAGCTGAGACTGTCTTGACAAATTGGAATGTATGGTCACCTGGTATGTAGGGCAATGTGTGACGTCTGGTGTCTAGAACCTCAATTCTAATGCTTCTTTACCTGTGCAAAATTGGACATTTTCTAGTTCCTCCCTTAGATTATTACAGATGATCATTTTATGCTGTTGATAACAAATTTAGCAATAAGATAATTAATTTCCATATGACTCAGAACACAGCCCCCTTGTTAAATAATATAGCTCCAGAACAGAATTTGTTGCAAAGAAAATGTTCTGTGCAAATTCTTTAAAGAAGTCTTTCAAGTGCATTTTTTTTTAGGATGCCACCACCCACTGTTTACAAAGAAAGTCTTTAAGGGAAGCAGCAGACCCCTCAGGCCATTTCTAGCAAAGAGATGTACATTTAGTACCAACAACACAAAAACACTGTTGTAACTACACCCAAACTGATTTTTGCACCCAACATATTTTTGTCTTCAAACTGCAATCGGATTGCTGTTTCCCTTCTGTTTGTTTCACCACTTCCCTTCTAAATATTTTGCATCATCCTGGAGGTTTTCCCAAATGTGGCCTGTTCACTGGAGAGCCATATTCCTCTGACTTGTGGCATTAGGTTGTGTCGCCATGGCAAGGCTTGTTTATCATAAGGGAATACTTTATAGGATAGGCACCTCTCACAACAATTTCAACGTCTTTTCCTCCTCTTCTCCCACATGCTCAGATATTCTGAGACAGCAGCCCAGATATGGCTTTCTCTAATCATAAGTTGCATTCCTAGAGTGTGAACTTTTCTTTGCTCTGCTTTCAAGATAGGGAAATTTTTGGCTCTGTTTATTTCTTTCAAACTGGGCAGTACCCTCTTGACTGTTATGACTAATTCACTTGACAGGGCTGGAATCTCCTCATAGTTCTCTCCAGGTAAATCCCGTCACTCAAACTTGTGGGGGGAAAAATGCCAGAGGGGGCAAAGGGTGACCTCGTGGTGGTCGCAGCCTATCCACTGGACAGAGGCCTCTGTTGACCATGGGGATTTTTTCCAAGAGAAGGAACGCTTAGTCAGAACCTGACAGTTCTTATACTCTCACATTCCTGCAGAGGAACCAGCTTGGGGAGAGATAAGAGCCCTGGGTTGACACCCTGATTATGCCTACCTTTTTATTTGTTAAATGTGGAAATTGACTTCATCCAATTAATAAGAGCAGGAAACAGTTTTTGTTTTCTCTTTGTAGGAAAACATGAAGTAACAGTTTTATCTTAATTTGTCAGGCATTGCCCAAGAGACTACAGCCATGTGGGCTGGTGGCCAAAAAATCTCTCTAAGTCCCAAGTACTAACACCCAGATATAAAAAGAATGCTAATTGGTTTTCCAGCTGAAAAATAATAAGGTACTTGGTGCCAAAAATGCTGTATGGCATGGAAACCCCAAGTTTATACAATAGGGCCTGATTGCAATCTGGGGGCTCCATTTGTACTCATATGTAGAGCTAAACAAAGGGAGGTGTTTCGCTCCTCTGCCTTTGTAGAAAGCCTCTGCTCCAGATCTCAGCCTGGTGTTGCACCAGGCTTCCCACAGTCTTCCTGCCAAAGCTCCAAGTTTTTTCCTGGCTGCCATTCAGGAAAGTACAGCTCCGTCCGTAGGGTGGAAAGTTAAAAAGCCCTTGCCTGGATACGCCGAAATATATACAAACACTGCTTGAGGTATGGAGCAGGCAGGTTTTGCACAGGCTGCTCCTGCCTGCATTCTAAGGGAAAAGAATGCAAGATTTTTAAAAGTCATTTTAGTAAAGCAATGGAGCTATTAGCTGGAAGAAAAAAGTATTTTTTAAAGCAAATTCAGCATTCCCCTTAAGCCCAACAATTAACTATCTTAGTTTCATTAGTAAAATATCAACGAATTTACAAGAGCTCATCCAGCTTGGGCCATTTTTAACTTAAGGACGTGTTTAGTATAAATAGGAAGATACTGAATGTAGAGAAGATCATTGGAAGTGACCTGGTGAGAGTCACTCTTGGGCTATTGGTACAGCTCAGGCTGGGGCTGGTACTCTGATGCATATTGGCTGATTGCTAGCCTTGCCTGTGGCTTCACACCTTGACTCCAGGTCTACATCACTGATGAGAAAGTGCTTGAATTGAAAGGATCTCTTAATACTTAGAACCCTACTCTAATTATTTCCAGTTGATGGTAAATACCACTGTTGAATTCACAGCATTTAACCAATATTATCCAAAATGCTTTTTAATTATAGTTAATACTAAAATACACTATTTTCTGTCACCAATAATGGTTATAGGCTATGACCATTACACTAGTCATGCATGTAAAGATGCAACTAAGTTTAAAATTTTGTTAAAAAAAGAATTACTTTGATAATAGAAGTAAAACGTAGTCTCAAAATAACCAACTTTTGCCAAAGTATACAGAGAATAAAATAGGCTATAAGCGTCCATTGATGTGTAAAAAATAAACTGTTTTTAACAGAAACTGGCAAGTGTTGTCTGTTCCTTTCTATCAATGCTTTTTTCTTGTTTATTACTTTTTGGTTGTTTGTTATTATTAGTGCATTTCCCCTAGAGTAGTGGGACAGAATGGTATGTATTTAAGAATTTAGAAAGCATTTATTTAAAAGTACTGGGCATCAGGATTTTTTACGTGCAGGAGAAACTAAGGAGTAGAAGACCATTGAATTAGTATGTCTGACCTTTAATCAGGTTCATCCCCACCAAGCTAAATTAATTTTCCAGTGCTCCTCTTCCTTAAACGTAGGCTTCACCTTTGGTACGTTTCTGCTTCTGTGACTTTGTGCTTGCTCTTTCCCTCACCTGGAGTGAGCTCTCTTTCCCCCTCCATCTTTTAGGTCCCAGTTCAGTTCCCAACTGATCTGTAAAGCCTCCCAGACCACTCCTCAACCCTTTAGTTTCCCATTTATCTGAACTCTTATTGCTCTTACTGTTTTCATGAGACAAGAGAAGGATGTGGAGGGTTCACAGATCACGTGGGAATCAAATTGGGACCCAGAATATGAAGAGGAGAAAGGAGCATTTTTTATTGCAAGTAGCAGAGACTCAATCAACTAGCTTAAAATAAGGAGAAGGTATTATAAACCTACAGCATCCAAGAAATGGGCCTTGCAGGGTATGCACTGGAACCTGTCAGAAACCTAGACAGCTCTCTCTCTCTCTCTCTCTCTCCAGTTCTCAGGATCATGCAGTACCCCTCTGACTCTTTCCCAGGAATATCTACTTTCGTACTCTTCCCTTTTCTCTCTGCCTTGCCATTTCAGTTTTCTTACAGCTCAACTACCCCCAAATGACTGAATTAGACTTTTGGGATCTTAATTCCAAACTTTCAGAGATTTGGTTGTCTTTTCTTGAACTGTATATCCAGTCATTTAATCAGTGTTGTTAGCAGAGGCAGTGATTTTTGGTACAGACAGCTGCCTAAGCCCATTCCTGTGGCAGCCTGTGGGTAAAGTTTCAGGGAAGGGGGAAATGAGTAGATAGGCATAAGATAAGTTGTAGTGCTTCTTCAAGGCAGATTCCTTAAGGGCAAGGAATAGATTACTACGTGCTTACTTTCATTACTGTGTTTAGCACGGTGCTGTTCATCCCCCACAGTGATTCACAACGCTGGCTGCACAGTAGAATCACCTGGGGAACTTTTAGAAGCATTTCCATGTCCAGTCCTCCCCCTTGCCACCACCAGAGATTCTGATTTCATTTGTGGTGGATATGGCCCAGACACCTGACATCAAGGACTACTGTGCTTTCCAGATGCCAGACTTATTTTTACTGAGGTCAGGGCCATTGAAAATATTACTCCTATAGGTGAAAAAGTGATTACCCTCATAACTAAAACATGGTAGAAATTCAAGAGCTGTTAAATAGCTTAAAATTCTTGCTTGGCTTAGCAGAAGGGTAACTATAGATTACATTCATGTTGTCTTAAGTAGGGTGAAAACCAGTAATATTGGTAACTTTAGAAAGAGACATAAAAAATTTTGATTTTACACTTTTTATTTTCCCCCATTCCTGTAACTGATTTCATTAGATCGTCAATGGTTATTTCTGCAAGGTTTTTTGACTATGTAATTCAGTACATCTACAAAATGCAGTCCTATTCCTGGATTCTTTGAAAAAAAAGGTCTCATATAACTAGGAAAATTTAAGATTTAATAGTAAATTCTGACATGATGACAATTCAGAGTGCCACTTGGATGATAATTGTTTTGTTTTTCAGTGGTAACTCTGAAATTGGCATTTGATTAATTTGGACTGAGTAAAGTTTACCTCCAGAATAGCAAGGAGCAGGTTTATTGCAGGCACTATATAGAGATGCCTTTTCAGTGCACTCTTTGTAGTATCCTTGGGGTTGCTAAGGTTTGCCTTGAGCTTTAGAACCATAGTTGTGATGACTAGTTGGAGAATACCAGGGGAATAGTTTTTGGAGTTCTTCAGTATGATTAGTGAAACCAAGGAGTATAGTCCAAGCTTTCAAGTAAATTGACTCAATTACTGTGTCCTGAGGAAATCACACCGTACTTCCTGGCAGTTGCCTCTGAGACCGCTTTAGGGCATTTGTTAACAGCTTCTAGAAGTCAAGCCACCCCAATCTTATGAACACATTGGGCCTTGATTTATGTATAGAATGTGATTCATGGATCTTTACATTTCCTACCCCAATTTCCTTCTCTAACAGGGAGCCATTTTGCCCAATTCATCTGAGGTACTGCTAAGGAAGACCTGGTAACATTGACCTCTTTGGCAAAGAGTCTAGAGAGAGAATACTGTGGAAGACATCTTTACCAAGTTTTGACTGAGCATAATCAGACTCAGTTTCCTTCTTGTGTTACAGCACAGACCAGTGCAGTACTAACACTTCGTTATCCCAGAACATATTGTCCTGCCTGGACCCTCTGGATGTGAGGACCCCTTCATGGAATTACCATCGTATGTCCAATGGTAAGTAATGTGAATTGCGATGCTAGTTCTTAAGCTTCCTTTGGGGGTGATATGAATGGTTTACCCCTTTTCTTGCAAGATATCAGCTTTACCTGGAAAGGAGCAGAGATGCCACTCTTGTAGGCTAAACAGGGTTTGGTGTGTCTGCACTGAGTGGCAGGTAGTCTGGAGTACACATTGCTGTGCAGCAGACCCTGGTGACCAGCTTGGCAAGAAAGCTGTGCTTGATTGATGTGCACAGGAGGTAAGCAAGAGGTTGTGTCCTTACTTGCTATGAACTCTACAGTCTTGTCTGTATAGCTGCTTCTAGGACCTTTGCCTATGTGAGATTTGATCCTAAGTCAGATGGTCCAAAGAGAAGTCGTTAAAGGTTTCTTTGTAAACTCCTTCTCTAACACTATTCTGCTATACATCATCAAAGTAGTCCCTTGAATTGTAAAGTACATAGATGGCACAAATCAGAACTGTAAACATTTTGCTACTTCTGTATTGAAAATCTAAATTTGAAAAATTTGACCCTCACTGATGAGGACTATACTTCTGTTATCCCACAAGACTGTCAGTTATGCTTATGAAGCAGGAACAACATAGTTGAATGTAAATTATATTGTGCGCTCCACAAACTTTCAGAACAACATGCTTTTTCTTTTAAGGACTTTTGATTTTGTTGCCTCAAGATATGAATTCTTGTCATCATGTGATTCCCAGGCAGCAAATTTCTGAGCAGAAAACGTTCAATATGTCCCCTGAACAGCATTTTAAATGCAGGACATTAAAGTGGAGGTTTGAGTCAGTTGATTTCCAGAATTATTTGTTGTTTTCCAGCTTAATTTTGAAGAAGAGCTCCCCATTATTTTCTTCCTGTCTTCTTCTCTCCCTCTCTCCCATCCTCTCTTCCATGCTTTCTTTCTTTCCTGTCCTTCCTTCCTCCGTCCTTCACTCCCTGACTTCATTTTTCTTTCAACAAAAATGTTTGAGTTATCTATATTACGATGGACTTTTTCTGAAAATACAAGCATTAAAATACTATCATGATCCTCAGGAAACTTTCTTCTTGGTGGGGAGGGAGTGGAGAAGTAAACATGAAAAGCATCCTATCTGATAAGAATTATATCCACGGTGTTGTGGGGAAAGGTAGTTGGATACATAAGCCATTCTGGATGGAGCCAGGCAGTCTGGGATGGGAAGTTGTAGGGTTAGGATAGGTATCCTGGACGAGACAACTTTGAGTCTCTTTGGGAAGTGGAAGAGAACCTGTTTCAAGATGTGCGGGTGGAGAAAAGAAGGAGACAAATAACTGGGCATAAAGGCAAGAGAATATGGGGCATTGAAGGAGTGGCAAATAGTTCTGTGTTACTGAAATGTAAGGGACGCGGGGTGGGGGTGGGTGGAGGACAAGAAGTGACTCTAGTGAGATTGGAAGAAACTAAATCAGGAATAGCATTACATTTTTGTTAAGGATTTGGAATTTTCCTAAAGAAGTGTGGACACATTAGAGAATTTTAATGATTAGATTTTCCTGTTACCTAGATCATTCTAGTGATATGTGGAACAAAGACTGATTGGTGAGACTGAAGGCGAAGAGACCTATTAGAAAGATATTGGCTGTAGTCCAGAGAAGAAATGATGAGGGTCTGACCTAAGGCAATGATAGTGCAGTAGAGAAGAGGATATAGACTGAAAGAATTTGAAAAGGCACAATTGACAGGACTTGTACTTAAATAGATTTGGTGAAAAAGAAAACACAAGGCCTTCATCAATTAGGTCCTTATTGCTGCAAATACCATCTATTCCAAACACATCTAAAGTTACTGGAGATTCAACCAGAGGAATTCAAACTGAACAACGGCAGCCAATATGACTATTGAACTCATAATCCCATGATACACGTATCATGCACACTCTATGTCACATGCTTGCTGAAGACCATGTTGGAGATTCCCTCAAGTTAACTTTTAATTTTTCTCATGAAAAATCCTCTCTAAACAACTGTTGTAGATATCACAATACATCTTTCTAGCATAGAGCCTCAGGATTATCTTTCATATACTTTTCCTTCTATAGGTAATTTGTTCTTTTTCAGACTCTATCATAAACTATGCCTATTAAACAATTATTTCCATAACAAAGACACCTGTTTAGTGAGTCATGGTTGCCAGCATAATTGACCTACTGACAGAACTTCCCTTTTTTTCATGTTTTTTTTTTTTTTTCACACACACACTGTATTTTATTTTTACAAGAGATAAATAGACTGACACCAAGCATTGTACATGGATGACCACAACAAAAGCAACAATGATTGCAATTAACAAACATGAAACACACTCATACTATGTCATAATATTGACATTCAGTCCAGTAATCCTCCACTGTAACAGCTCCTTTACTTTGCAGTGAAAATTGATTTGTATATTCTTTGCCTCTGAGTCCTTGTAGGATTTTTTTTTTTTAATTCAGACAGAAAGTCATAAAAATTATACTCATCCTCATCAGTTCACTCAGTCCCAGGTAATTAATTTTTTTTTTCATCTTGATCTTTTGTTAGCACTTTTATGAGTTCATCAGTTTTTCATTAGAGTTCTGAAAATGCTTATTCATTCAGTTCAGCAGTACAGTCAGTTACCAGAAACCTGTACTTGTCAGAGTCTTTTCCATGAATTTCTTGAAGATGAAACCCTTTTATAGGAACATATTTGCAAAATCATCAGAGTACACCCAGAACTGTCTGTAAATGACAAAAGACTTAAAAATGACCACGGTTAAAAATTTGATGAAAGTTCATAATAATGCAGTTGACAAGAAAATTAGTTATTTCTGAGATATACATTTTAAAGTAATAACTAGGATTATTACATATAACATTATACCAGAACATATAAGATTTTTAGAAATTTCATGTAATGTCTGAAACATTTATATTAACATATTTCCATACATATTTCCATACACATACAAATATAAGATTTTTAGAAATTTCATGTAATGTCTGAAACATTTATTTTTTGCTCTTCAATGAATTAAAACTAATTAAAACAAAAACTGAAATATTATTTTAGTTTCTAAATTGCCATGTTACCTTTATTGATTTACTTTCTTCTCATTCTGCAAGAGCAGATGTCCACATGTGGTGGTGAAGTCTGCCACTGCCACTGAACTCTTGTTAGCTATTCTTCTTGAGCCCTGGAGAGTTTCCATGTTCAGAGTGACCAGCTGTGGTGAGCAGGAGGGGCATGCAGGCAGGAAACATGGTAATGGGTCACAGGACTGTCTGGGGAGAAGCTAAGCCAATTACAAGTTTTCCTTTGTGTAGAGAGAATGGTGGCAGTGACTTATCACCCCCACTCTAAAACCCAAGTTGTAGTTGTCTAGAGAAATGGAACAATGAACCTGAGAAGGACTATGGCTTCTTTCTCATTTATTAAGAAGTCAGAATTTGTACAGCTGTAATATAGCTCTGAACATGGGTGTAAGAAAGGAAAGGCTACTGCACACCAGAATGGCTGTTGGGAAGCTCAGAGCCTAAGTCTAGGCTCTTGTTCTAAATTTTGCTGCCTTGAATCTAACATATCTTACATATAACTCTTAGCCAGCTCAGTTATCTGTTTTCCAAGCCCAGAAAAGATTAGAAGCAAATTAAAGGCAAGCATTCTGGCAGAAACACACAGATTTGAGAGCTAACAACTTGATAGCGAGGGAAAAGCCTAAAACTGGAAAGTAGGTACAGAATTGTGTTCTGCATTATAACACAGTGTAAAAAAAGACAGATAAAATTATGGACCACTGCTATCAAGGAAAATTAAGCTATGACTTGTGTTTTTTATTTGGAACACAGAAAGATTGCCGTCAAAATTTGTTAAAATAAACAGAGCTTAGGAAGTCAAAGGTTTTCATTGCTCAAAGAATTAGTTAACATAAAACATATTTCCTTCTCCTATAGCTTCTGCCATTAAACCTTGCAGAGAAGTCACAAAGAGACCATGGAAATGAGTGTCTCTCTTTTATGAGCATTCTCAAAACTGTCCACCTCACTTTCTCGTTACAACCTTACTTCCTCTCTTATGTGCTATCCTCACCTTTTTTTCCTGCCATTTGTACACATCAATATTCTATATTTCCTTAGCTCTTGTGTTGGTAGTTGAGAACCTAATTGCTATGGTTTGAATATTTGTGTCCTTCAAAAATGCATATGTTGGAATCCTAACCCCTAAAGATGGTGATATTGGATGTGGGACCCTTGGGAGGTGCTTAAATCATGAGAGTAGAGTGCCTCATGAATGTGATTAGTGCCTTGTAAAAGGAGCTCCAGAGACATCCCTAGCCTTTTTTACCATGTGAGGATGCAGTGAGAAGTCTGCATCCCTGAAGAGGACCCTCACCTGATTATACTGACACCCTCTTCTTGGACTTCCAGCCTCCAGAACCATGAGAAATAAATTTCTGTTGTTTATAACTACTCAGTCTGTGATATTTTGTTATAGCAGCTCTAATGGATTAAGATACTAATCATTTTCCAAATGGTCAAAAATGGTAAACGAAATCATTACTGTTATTCTCTTTGTAACTAATTTCAACTCTTTTCAATATTTAATTTGTCCAGAATGAATTGTTGCCATGAAAGCCAAAGAATGAAAAACAAACAAAAAAATTCTCAAACATTTACAACTTTTACATAGAATATTAAAATACTGAGAGATAAAAGACTTGAATTTCAAGTGTTATAATAATTATTAATAACTTGGTAAACTAACTCTACCAGAACAGATAAAGCTTCATTCTATATTAAAAAGCAACACCCTCACCAATTCTCATAAATTATATCGCTCCACTTTGTAGCAGGTATTTCTACTATAGATTTGTGGTTGAATTTTAAGTTAAAGTTAATATATCAGTTTACTCAGAAATCATAATTCTGTAGAAACAAAGCACTCAACTTAAAGTTGCAAATATACTCTTAGAAATGACTCAACTCTTCTGGAATGAATGTTTGTATGTGTGACCCTTGTGTTGGAGATGCCTGGAGCAGAGGGACTGTGATTAATTTATATGGGGATCACTCTTTTATTGGGTTGAGTTCCTACTTAAAAGTCTGGGAAAAAAATCTCTTCACTGGTCAGTCAGTCCAGGAAATTGTCATCAGCTTCCATATTTGGGGGTTTAACCAATGTGACAACATATCAGAAGGAAGTCATATCAGAGAAAAGAAAGCTAACAAGTAATGTAGTTAGTTACTGGTTACTCCCAAGTGACATACTCAATGCCTTCGTCTGCAAGCTCTGTCCAGAGGGTTTTCTAACCCTAATCCAGGGTTTCTCACCTCAGCATCATTGGCATTTTTGACTGAAAACTTCTTTGTATTGTGGGGGCTATCTTATGCATTTTAGGATGTTTAGCAACATCTCTGGCCTCTACCCATAGATGCCTGCAGCATCTCCTGGTACTGACAACCAAAAATGTCTTTCTACATTGACAAATGTTCCGTGTGTGTGTGTGTGTGTGTGTGTGTGAGATAGAGAGGTAGAAGAGAAGGCAAATTAACCTCAGTTGAGAATCACTGCCCTTACCATAATGCTACCCCTTGACTTAACACCCTTTTATTGCTCTTGAAACATAATATCCCAGAAAAGTTTCTGCTGTCCACTGAGATAACAAAAGGGATACTGTTCTCTAAGCTGTTCCACTTGATTGTAACTCTATTCATTACCTGTAAGATATCCTGGTTGCATTATGCCCAAGGTACCCAGGTGGGTATTTTATATCTCCTCACAGAACAGCATACTTCTCTTGTCTCATTTTTTTTCTTTTCTTTGGACTAAAGTCTTTTTGCAACTGATCCTGCACCTAGTTAGGCTTACCTGTGTAGGGTGACCACGCATCCTGGTTTATCCAGATCAGTCCTGGAGCATGCCTGTTAACCAGGCATCACTATTAATAGAACCCAGTCAATCTCAAAGTGACCCGGTTTGGATGATTAATCAAAGTCACCTTTTTATGCCACTTTGGAAGAAATTATTCCTTTTAATTTTACCAAAAAAGAGTGGGATAAAATTCAGTTTAAAATAGAATGTATGAGAAAGTAATTTACCTCTTCCCCCACCCCCTGCCCCATTTTCTTATCCCATTAACCTGAAAAGAAAATCACTTAGGATGGAAGAGTGCTCGTGAATAGATCCAAAAGTTTGAACACATTCCAAGGCAGAAGCATCTAAATACTTACTGATAGATGAATCAGAATGGAGCTGGAATCAGGATACAACTTGCAGTAGAGAAGGTGGCCTCCAGGCTGTAGCCCTTCTTTCTGACAGGTCTCTGTAAGTTTTCCTGACCCCTGAGCAGCTGTTCTGCCAGGCAGAATTGGGAAAGAGTAATTAATTGAAGGACTATCCATGGAACAGCTAACTGAGTTGCAAGTCTTACCAAATGTGGATTTTTTTTTTTTTAATGTGTGCCATCTTTCTACTCCATGGCTATGTATCATTTTTACCTTGATGAATGCTATATGTGTTTCACCAAATGTACAGTATATTCCATTTAGAATGTGTATTTAATGCACTTAGTTATGACAAAAAAGTATTTTAGTATGCAAAAAATTGGAAGCTTTTAACCCATCCCCTTCAGCCCCTATCTAAATCAGAGGACTGATCTCCAAAGAAATTGACAAATCATCCCAAGTCCTACAGCTTCTAATATGGATTTTGGCACCTCAGAACAAAATGTGGGATGATAGGGAACTCAACTTGCATCACTTTCTCCCCCATTCCCTACTAAGGTATGGACACTACACACAATGGAGAGACAGAACTCCTGAAGAAACCCATACCAACTATATATACTAATTTAGTTTTTTGTCAGCCAGTATGAATGGCCAACTGTGGCCCAACAATTATTAAGGAAAATCAATAACGCAAAAGGCATAATACAAATGAAAAAACACAATAATTGGCTACAAAGGAAACAAAACAAGCGAAAAAATTAAAATTATTATTAGTATCTTCAGGAATATCGGACTAGATGTTGCAATCATAAAATAAGCTTAGGTTGCTATAGAGGATGAGCACTTAGGGAATAAGCAAGAGATTTTGGAATCAGTTACCCAAATGTAAAAAGTGAAAGGAAATAGTAGAAGATAAAGTCAGTTAAATATCTCAGAATATAGAGCAAAAAAGATATAAAAGTTAAATATAGAGAACCAATTTAGCACAGTGAGCACCTATTAGAAGTTCTAGAAAGAGTAAACAGAGAAAATGGAAGAATGAAAATGATCAAGGATGTAATAGAGGAAAATTATCCAGAGTTGAAAAAAGACACAAGTCTGAAATTTGAAAAAGGCCACAAAGTGCTAAATGGGATCAATGATAAAAAGCCCCACCTGGACTTATCCAAGTAAAATTTCAGAAATTTAAAGACTTTAAAAGAATACACAGAGAAAGAGCATACTATTCACTTCTATAGTAAATAATATTGCTAAAATCATGACATTGTAAATGCTGCTTATTGTTTTCCAGCTTCAATGAATCACCTATAGACAAGGCTTTAAAGATTAATTATAGATATGCAACAATAAAATGTAAATGTGATTGGGGCACCTATGTGAATCCACATAGGCTGTGCACTGCCAAACTCTAAGAGGCACCATCCTCAAAGGAGGCAACAGCACAGCAGCCCTAACTGTTAAAATCCTTGCTGAAAGTAAAGATGCTATAGGGATGGAGAGAAGGAGCAATGGAGGTGAAGGCAGTGTTGAGACAATATGCAGGGCCTAAACTTGAAACAAGGAATAGAGGTTTGGAATATTATTTAACAGTTATTGAACTATAGAAAGGCTAAAAGATTGTGTGTGTATTTGTGTATATATGTGTGCATAAAACAAAACTCAGGAGAAAGGACAGATGAGGAGCAGTGTGTTTGCTGAATGTCTTCTGTTGGGCAAAGTCCAACAATATCACCTAAACTTGATTGATCAGAAAATGCAAGTATGAACATATCAGTCAGAGTGGAGAACACAGAGGAAACCATCAGAACTAAAAACGGAAACTCTGGAAAGTGGTATAAGTGGCAGCAGGTAAGCCAGGAAATGTAACTTTTCTTTTAATTCCATTTGAATTTGTTCTATATATGTATGTTGTTAAATTAGTTAAACAAGGAGACTGTTAGACCTGAGGTGGCTCTAATGCCATGGCGGCCTACATGTGCAAATCAAAATCTAAGCCAGTAAATGCCTTGAGGTGATGGAATCAAAATACTAAGGACAACCAGTCACAGCCAGCCAACTAGGCTTTAAGTTATAGTCAATCAATAATTTCCTTTCTTTGCTTCTGCACTTTCTCTATGTAATTCATTCCCCTGGGTCCTGTCAGGCGGAGTGCTGCTAATCACGTCCAATTTGGTGCTGCCTCGTTGGAATCCTTTTATGCTCAAATAAACCCTTAAAATGTTTAATATGATTCAATTATCTTTATCAATGTATTATTTGGTAATAATAATGGAGGCGGAGAATGGGGGGAAGGGGACGTCAGTCTGGTTTTTTTCACATCGTCAACAGTCACCCAGTTGCCAGTGACTTTGTAGAGGGGCATATGCAAATGGTACAAAAATCAAATAGATCCCAAATCACTTCAGATTTACTATACCTCATGTTTTTTTGACCCTGATGAAGTTGAGGCATGGGGTAATATTTTTGTATTATAATTTTGTGGACAAATTATCAATGGATCATATTTCCCATGGGGTATAGAACTCCTTTTTCCCTTTGGATATTGGTGAATTTATCTACTGCAGATATAACTTACTATGAACACTTCAAGATCTTTATTACATAGTGATTCTTCAAATATAAAACACATACATTTTATTTGAGCCTCACCAAAATTATGTGACAATTCAGGGCAGGCCTTACTATTTCCATTTTATCGATAGAGTTGAGTGAAGTTAAGAAGCTTGTCTTAGGTCACTGAGATGGATGGGGAAAGAGCCCACACTCAAACTGTCTCCCTTCCCCTACCCAACATGGTTTCTTAAGGGGCAGGGAAGATTGAATAATATTAAAACACACAGGCAGCTTTTTAAAAATATCAAAAACACATTATCACGGAGGAAGAAAGAGCCACCCAAAACAGGAAGTCCTTGTGAATGCCTCAGCTGTAATCTTCCTCACCCTGAACTCTTTTTCAAATTGAACAATAGAGTAGTTAAAAATTTATCCTGCAGAAAAAGCTACTGAAAGACACTAAATGTGAAGAGAAGTAAGTTAGAGGAAGAAAAGTAAAAAGCTTTCCTTAAAATCTGTAATTTAATATAATTTAATAATATAATTTAATTTAACATTTAATTTCTGTGCCAATCTCAGTACTTGCCTATGTCTTATGAAGCATCATCTGACTTAAAATTAAAAATTGGTTGTAATGGAGATTTTAAAAAACAGTATAGGATTAATCTACCTCCCTCCCTTCCCATATTCATTAGCCTTTTCTTCCTATGCTCAGTATCTGTGCAAAAATGGGGATGGAGGAAAGGGGTAGGGGGTGTGGGAAAAGCGGGAGGGTGTTGAATAGGAAATGTAACTTATCTTTCATACCATTTGAATTTGTTTAATATATGCATGTATGGAGGGAAGTGATTAAACCATAGGTAGGAGCATGCAGACACTGATGGATCCTTTTCCATAATGCTGTCTGATTCCCTTAAAGTTAAAATCTTATTAGAAGACCACGAATCTAATCAGAAATTTCAGATAATATTCTGTTTCTGTTTTTCTATTAGAGATTTGAAGCTCTGCCTTCATAACATAGAACCCTTGACTTAAATTGAACATAAAAAATTTTAAAGCAACTCCAGTTGCAGTACATTCTCTTTCTTCTGTGTGAATGTTTGATGAGATTTGTCCAAATTCTGGTTCTTCCCACATAGACTCAGTTTCTATCCACTAGAACAAGGTGACCTGCCAAGCTAGAAAAGACAAAATGCTGTACTCACAGAAATGTTTTTTCTTTTATTTCTAAACAAGTTAAGTGCAAAGGCCATCGATAAGAGTGATTTTAACAACCTTGTTATCAGTTTGTAGTGAGGCAGTCCCTCTTCCTTCCTCCCCTACCCACACACCCCTAATCATAAAACCCTCACCCAAGAGAAATATTCTACAAAACTTTTAAAGATATACTTGTTGGTTTGAGTGTAGATATTAATTCTTGGAATTACTTTGGATTTGGAGTGCTTAACTAAATTGTTACTGAAGTATACTCTTTTTTTCTTGACAATTACCATTGCAGACAAGGCAAAATGATTCTTAAATTGGTACCCGGCCATAAAGAATTCAAATGTAATTTAGCTTAAAGCCTTCACTGACTGTTTCAATCTCAATGACATAAAGAGATGTGTTTGGATCAGGAAGTAATTTACATTTCTGGTGTTTAATTGGCCTGATGGGATATGTATAATCAGGAATTATATAACTTTCATTGCATCCACATTTATCAAATACAAGTGAAAATAATAAGGCTTATTTCTTCCATAGGTTTCAGTGTCTTTGAAAAAAATGGACTATCAGTTGCTGCTGTAATAGAACAACACGATTCTATTATTTTCAAAAATCTGGAGTGAGATTAATAGTATCATTTAAAAAAATCTAAAGTGCTTTTACTAAAGGCCAAAAGAGTATAAATTTAAGAAGGGGGAGAGAAAAATAGTTCAATATTTTTTCTGTATCACATATGTCAGTATGAATGTCACTGTCTTTCAGATTTCTTCTTCCCTGAATTGGTATTGATGACAGAGATTCTAAGATTTTTGTAGTCCACCAATTAAGACCTTTTCGTTCATTTCTTTGAAAAGGTTGAGAGTTTTTAATGAAATATATTATTTTCTTCTTCCTTTAGTAACTATTTTCTCAGTACTATGTATTACTCAGATGATGCTGGAACCTCCTACTGGGCAAAATTTTGAACACTGCAGATCAAAGCCTTTCATAATGACATGCATGTGTCTTTCACCTAGGAAGAGCTGATTATCAGGTACCATGAAGGCTCTGGGATGTTACTTTACTTGCATGTTAACAAGTTAGCCTGCCACAGTTCCATGATGCTGGCAGAAGACACAAAGCTCCTGGTTCAGAGAAAGGACATTGTTATGGCACAGCAGGCAGCATGAGATGTTTGCATTGATTCTCCCTTGCCTGAGATTCCCATGGGTTTGATATAAAGAGGCCTAGGTGGATGCTGTTTATGCAGTGGTGATCTGTCACAGCTGAAAAACTCCAACCTTAGTGAACTTAACTCTTTTAATGGGAAGTAATCAAATTTACCTGACTTTTGCTCTGGGGGAGAGACACTCTCTTTATTATAACAGACAATTAGCAAAGGTGCTCTGTGATCCAGAGGAAGACCTGTCTCCGTCTTCCAAGGCTGTTGACCATACAAACATTCTGGAAAAGATAAAGTCAGTCAGTGCCACTGCTCATAAGACATGGAGAAAATTGAGAGACCTGTACAGAATTGTCTCCCAACACTGGTAACCAATGTGGTATGACTTCAGGGGACTGGCTGATATGTGAACCAGCGGATATATGAATATTGAATTTAGCTGATTTTATCTTAGCTTCATCCCTTCAGCAGATAATTTTTATATACACCCCACATTTTCCTTGCATCACCCTTCCTCTAATACATTACCTAGGGTTGTGTGTTGTCACTACCAGTGTCCCATTAGTCACTGTTTCAGCAACCATGGTGGCTTGGCTTACTACAAATTTTTATTCGTACCCTATTTTTATTCCCATTTTCTTCATTCTGCAGAATATACTACACAGTGAACTTTATGAACATTTTGATATTTTCTTCGAGCTTTTCTTCTCTCTAATCATATGACTTGAGATAGTTGAAGACATGAGGCATATTAGCACTTATATTTCTTCTTTTATCTCTTTAAATAATGAAGCCTAGATTCATATTATATTCTTCTCCTTCTGTATCAGAGTAAGTTATAGTAGAGGAAACAAGATCTGAGAGCAGATGGAGAAGACAAAGTTTAGGGTACAGGTACAGAAGTAGGAATCTTAGAAACAGAAAAGAACCCAATTGCATCTGTATTCTCTTTTTTGATATTGGCTTTTAATCTCTACCTATAAACACACACACACATCTCTTATTTTTCTATTGTCTTACTGAGTATACTTGATTATAAGTACAGCAGGAATTAAATGTGTTCTCTATAATCTGTATGTGCAAAATATTTTGTAACTTCCCTTATTTTCCTTAGCTGATTTCATCTTGCTCACAAGATTCAATTCCAGGTAGAGATTCAATTCCAAGTACAGCCTTTTCAAGTATAGCTATCTCAGACTCTTTTGAGGAAATACTCTCATTTTCAACAATTTAGAACCCAATTTTGACTGTGTCTTCTGCTAGCAAAAGCTCTCTCCTCCTCATCCTTCTTCCCAATGTGCAAGTGGAGGTTTTACCTGTCTTCACTTGGCAAGATTTGGGGCCACCGTTTTCCATATTTTTTTGTGTTCTTTGCTACAGAGAGGTTGGTCTGGTCCCTGAGGGTTCTGTGCTAGTGTCCTCTGCAGTATGGCTGGTTCTACCTGAACTTGTTGAATATTTCACTGGTACTGACTTCTAATGTCTTTGTTCCTGCCAGTTGCCTCAACTTGTGAGGTTCCTATACTGTGTGGTCTCTTCTTCCCAATCCAGAGTCCCTTCCAGGCCCTGTGGCATCTCTACATTCCCCCACTGGCTAGGTCTCTGGCATGCCATGCATAGGCTGAGGGAGGATTGGGGCACCCTCTTGGGTATGTCATCGAGGGTTGAATGTCTCCCTCTGCAATCCCTGCTATACACCTCTTTGGCCTGTTGACAGAGAAGCAGAGCATCAACCTTTCATTTAACCTATTTCAGCTTTCTGTGGACATTTTGAGTTTCCTGGTTCTCTCCCTTTGGCCGAGGCACAGGGACGGCAGTGTGACTGTTCTTGTTCTGACAGGCACCTCCTCGGCTTAACTGCATTCCCTCTGAGGTGTGTGCTTTCCTTTCATGGCAAAGACTTTCTTCCTTTCCCTCTTCATATTGAATATATCCCTTGCAATAATATACTTTGTCACCTCTCTAGAGTTCTAATAAAACTCTAGGATTAGTGTCTATTAAGTCTATATGCTTATATGGGAATTGGAGTTTAGGGGATTTAGAAAAATCTTATCCCTTTAAACAAAGCCTCAGTTTCAAGAATATCACTGGAGGTTATTCCCTGGCAGTCCAGTGGTTAGGACACAGTGCTTTCACTGCTGTGGCCTGGGTTCAATCCCTGGTTGGGAAACTATGATTCCAGAAGCCACATGGCACAGCCAAAAAATATGCATATATATCACTGGGGATTCAAAAATCTAATTTTGGAAATCAAAAGCTGAAAATGGATACCTTTTCATCTTACATTCCTGTTTTAATTCCAAACCTCCCTAAGATAATGGCCAAGGTTCCACTAGCTGAAGGGGGAAGGGCATCAAATACAAGGAAATGTAAGAAAGAAAAGCACATATTAACATATTTTGAAATATTCCCATAAAACTGGCTCTGGCTAACTTAATCAAAGGAAATACTTTGGAAGGCTATTGAGGTCCCAGAAAACTAGAGGGAAGCTGAGCAATAAGTATGAGAGTAAGCTGGATCCTAGGGTGACACAGAGTACCAAAATGTGGAAAGCATGAAGTGCAGATAGGATGCCATGATTTAAGATTCAAAGGCCAGGGAGAGGGCTGAGCTTAGGTGGGAGTCTATTCTCTGCCTTTACTAGGGAAGGGGAGAGGTGGTGTCTGTCAGGTTCAGCTTCCATAGTGAGTTGTGTGCAGCTAGATTACCCTGTCACCAACACAACAACTGTTGGTGGTGGGTTCTAGAGTCTGGTCAGCCTCCCAAAAGGAAATTAGGGTGCTATTTGGAAGCCTTTCTCAGGAAACCCTAATGGCAAATATATGCAACACCTAAATGAAAACAAGGAAAATGTGGGGAGGAAGGGCTAAGAAATAGAAGGTGGGGGGTCTCCAAAAATGAGCTCCTTCTTTGGATTCCGTCAAGGATACAAGAACACTGGGATTTGATGCATGGCCTTGGCCCCAGCATGCACCCAACACCGCCTCTCCCCACCTTGATTTTCTCTGCTTCTCTGCTTCATTGTTCTTCTCTGGAGGCTGCTTTCTCTCCTTCTCTGTGTAAATGTCCCTTCTACCGGAGTTCACAGGTCTTCCATTTAAGTGAAGTACAGATTTACTAGAGGCTCTTAATTCCAATTCTAAACTTTTAAGAGAACAAATTTGATTGGGTTAGTTGGGTGTATCTACATCTTACTAGCTATGGATACAGGCAGAATGGGTAGGTGCATTGGGTTATGTGGCACAAATGCTCCTGTGGGTGGTGTGAGGCTGGCAGTGGTTCTGAGAGGAGAGAATGAGGCATAGAGTGGGAACAGGCTAAAACTGTCTATTGCAGGCTAATAGTATTTTAAGGTGTGACTATACCATAACTTGCTTTAGTAACCCCTTATTATTGAATATTCTTTCATCCGCATTTTCTTCTTTTATAAACAAACTGTGATAAAAATACTTGGAGCTAAGTCCCATTTGATCCCCCCTTATGAGTAATTCCTAGAAATAGAATTCCTGGTGCAGAGAATCATTACATTTTAGAACTTTTGATATTTGTTGAAATTGTCTTCCAGAAAGTTTGTGTCAACTTATGCCATCTCCAGATACTTAAAAGTACTAATTTTTCTGCACTCTCGCTTGGGTATATTAATTTGGTTATTAGATATATTAAAATAGTTCATTGCTTTAATTTACATCTTTAATTTCGAATAAGGTTGAGCCTTTCTTTTCATAAGCATATTAGTCATTGTGTTTCTTCATATCTTTTATTTATTCTCCTATTATTGTGTTAATCTTTATATTACCGATTTTAAAGACTCTTTAATTATAAAAAAAAAACAAACAAAACAATCCTTTGTCTTATATGTCCCAAGTATCTCCCCAGGTTATGGTATGCTTTTCTAGGTTTTATATCTAGATTTTTAAAATGTAGCTCTGAAGTAGCTTTTTTTAAAACCCATGATTGTGTCATGTAACTCAAAATTTATGCAGAAGGAAATTCTTCCTTACAGAGTTATTTGATTTATTTTTTTTCTTTGTGGAATACTATGATCTTTTGTTCTACTTTTCTGCCTTTAGGGAACAGAGTGTCTGTTGGCCAAACCCACCAGAAGTGACATATAGGGAGAGTAAAGCTATAAATTTATGCACAAGTGATGTTATTGATTTGTTGATAGATTTGGTCACTTAAATCCAAGATATAGATGATCTATGCTCATTTTATTTAGTCACTTAGGGATAGGAGAAGAAGGAAACAAAGCGAGTGGGTGGTAATGCAGCACCAATTTTTAGCATATTGTCTCTGTTTCTAAATCTCCCTTCAATTTTCCAGTGATATTCAAAGGTCAAGATCTTGCTGAGAAATGACCAGAATTAACTTTTGTGTGTTTGATGGAAATTGGCTCAGGAGGTAAAGTGTAGTGGGAGGTATTACATCTTCTTCCAAGAGATATTTGGCGGAGAAGCTGCCAATTTATGTGCTATGGAGCTTTTCAGATTAGGAAATTAAATTACTTTATCTTTGGCTTTAAGGAATAAACATGTAACTCCACGCTTTCTAGCCCTGTCTGAGTGACACCATACATACCTTTCTAAGTTATATTTTCATCACCACCTGACAAATATTATTTCATTTTTTATTGTCATAGTAAGGATTAGTCCTCTTGAGCGTATAGACATCCAGCACAAGCTGGATAAAGGAGGATTATGAAGATGTAGTAGTTTCATTCAAATTGCTATCAAAAGTTCACTAAGGACAGAACTTCTCAGATGTACACTGTCCAGTTTATAATTAATGATGACTTTTTCACCAGAAGGCTCCTTTAACACCTCCAACACAGTGCATCTGAACTATAGCAGACGCACCCTAAGGTGGCTTCCAGTGAGTCCTGCTCTCCTATTATCCTCTCTTTTTGAACATTGGCAGAACTCGTGGTTTGCTCCTAACCAATAAAATATGGCAAAGGCAATGGGATTTCACTCTTTTGATTAAGTTATATGGCTTAATATCGCTGCCTGAATTAAGCTATGTTGTGCAAGACTGAGGTGGAGGGCCTTCCATTGGCTTTGAAGAAGCAAACAGCCATGTTGTGAACTCCCTGTGGAGAAGGCCATGTGACAAGGAACTCCTTCTAAGACCTGAAGGCAGCACACAGAGCTAACAACCAGTTAGAAGCTGGGACCCTCAGTTATTCAGCCACAAAGAAACAAATTCTGCCAGAAACCTGAAAAGGCTTGGAAAGTGGATCTTCCCCTGTCAGGCCTCCAGAGGAAAACAGCCCAGTCAACACCTTGATTACAGCCTTGTGAGCTCCTCAGGAGAGATTCCATCTAAGTCATGTGCAGACCGCTGATCCACAGAGACTATGAGATAATAAAGGTATATTATTTTAAATTACCAAGTTTATAGGAATTTGTTACACTGCATATTAAACTAATACACAAACCTAAAGTTATTACTATCTTTCCCAGGCTTCTTGTATTTTCTTTTAATCAGTACAACTATTTTCCCAGTGAAATTCATCTTTGATTCCCAAAGTCAAGCTGCTACCCAATCCTGCTGATTTTATATTTAAACTATCTCATGTGTGATTCCACTTCTTCATTTCCTCTTCCATGTTTCTGGTTTATATCCTCATTACTTCCTACCTAGACCACTGCAGATCTTTTCCTTCCCTGAGCCTTTACTGTATCTTCATCCTGTGCAATGCTGGCTCATTACCCCACCCCAAACTATGCTTCCCAATACACCTTCTACAGATACCAGTCCCATGAAATGCCCACCAGAGTGTAAGCTCCAGGCGGGGAAGAAAGGAGGCTGTTTGGTCCACCACTGCATGCCTAATGGGGTAGTATGTACCTCAGAAAATAATGAGCACACAGATCAGAACATTTCTGGCAGAAAACTGAGAGCATCATAAAAATAAAAGCATGGTATTTTTTTGCTTCAGGTTCCAAGAGTCAGAACAGACTCAGAACAGACGTGAGATGTAAGTGGGATGACCATACATCCCATTTTAGGCTCTCTTTTTGACTCAAAGTCGTCTTGATTGAGACGATAATTTTAAGTTGGTGGGTGGTGGATAAGGTGCTACTGCATGAGAATACTAGATCAGATAACCAGGCAGTTTTCATAATTCAAGCTTCCAGTACATACTTCCCTTTTAAATATAAGTGAATTGGGAGGAAATTTAGAAACTTATGAAGTTGAATATTCTTGATTTTTTATTGTTGTTAAACCACTGCAGTTTGCCAAGTCCTTTCACCCTGATTGTAAATCTCAGAGGGAATCCAATCCCATGTGTTTCTGATTAGTCTGCAGTTGAATTATCTAAAAGTTTTGTAAGAACCATTTGAAGTACAAAAAGCTTTGTAAAATTTTTTTAATTTAAATTTTTATTCATTTATTTTTTTACTCACCGTTTTGGGAGAGGGAGTTAGTGGCATACCAAAAAAGAGTAGTGAGAAGGAATATTTTGAGTTAGAATCAGGATCATGAGGAAATCTCCTTAAAATGGTGAAATTCACAAAATAATCAAATTGAGTCTTAAAACATAAAATCTATGTTCATATCAATATTGAGTGTGGCACAGTAAAACTGCTTCATTTTTGGAAATTAACCTCTGCCTATAATTAACATCCACATATTTTAGTAATATAGCATTAATATTGTATTAGATTTCAAGATGTCTTCTGTTTTCTTTCCAGATTAGAGATTACTTTAAATGCTTGGTTGTATATCACTGAATATTAATGTAATCTTTTCTCCATTAAGTGAGTCATGAGAATGTCCAAAAGCAGAGAGAGCAAGGAAGTATTAAACAAGATAGAGATTACCAAGGTTATCAATCTGTCTAAAGGACTGAAAGTTTATATGTCAAATTCTGATATGTGTGCAGTAATAACATCTACTGAGTAAATTTGAAATTGAATGACTGTGTATAAAAATAAAATAAAAGTTTGTAGAATTGTTACATTTTAAGAAACATTGCAAATGTATTATACCATACAGAAAGCATACAGACTAATGAATTGTTCTCAAAAACTCCTTTCGTCCCATTTTTTGCTAAGTTTCAGCATCTCAGATCCCTGACTGAGAATACTTAGTATGCCAATGTGCCTGAAACTCAGGGAGTGGTCTTCTCACCCCGTTGGCTCTGTCAGTTAAAGAATATATTTGGTCCAGATTTACTCCATCGGATATTGTGTTTAAGTATAATGGCAGATTTCATGTATAATGAGAACAATAACTTAGAATTATGAAATGAAATTGTCTTGTGCAACATTATTTCTTAATGTGCTGAAATCTGATGCCAGGAAACATCCAGGATTGGAGCATACCTCTTAGTGCATAACTCTCCGTTCTTATTTTGAACCATCACCTACTACATTCAACACCTCTTAATCTGGCAAAAAGGATCTCAGCACCATCATTAACTTGTAATGAAATTCATGCTTACCATATTCTACGAACAGAGCAGGATTTTGTAGAACATATTTGATTCCTTTGGGAAACGTGTTTATTTTTGGGTGCCTGAGCAGATGCATTTCTGCAGTTGAATAGCAGCTTGCCAAGAAGTTTCTGAAATCTAGCTGTTTTAATTTTTAAAAAGCCAAAAGAGGTGGTGTAAGTTGTTGACCATCTGTTAATGTTCTTACACCTTGGGTGGAGTGAAGTAGACAATGAATTCTTAGGTGCCATCTGGTTCTAGTATTCTATTATTCAAGCGCCTCAGATTCATTTATTATTTCATGAAATTTGTAGAAGTTTATTTTGTGACTAGCTATGCATAGATTTGTGTCATCTGGGATGCATAAATAGACTTCTCAAGGCTTCTTCTCTACTTTCACTAATATTTCTTCTTAATATCTGATGTTCAAATGTTTTTTCAAGAGTGGGGAGATGATACTTCCCATGTCATGTTAGGCTTAAAATGTAAATCCTTTAAGGAGAGAATATACAGCAATTTAAATTTTCACTAAGGTAATAATGACTGAGCCTGTTCAGTGAGCAAATTGTGATAGCAGTCGCCAGACACCCTTGAAGGTGTGAAGAAGGACAGACACCTCACAGGGGAAGAGGAGCCGCAGTGAATAGAGGGTGGGGAGGTTTTGTTTGTAGAGTTGGCCTGTCTAGTTTTATGCCTCCTACAGACAGAAAAGTATTACATTCAATCCACAACTTTATTCCTTTTTTTTTTTTTAAGATTTTTTGATGTCGACCATTTTTAAAGTCTTTATTGAATTTATTACAGTATTGCTTCTGTTTTATGTTTTTTGGCCCTGAGGCATGTGGGATCTTAGCTCCTGACCAGGGATCAAACACGCACCCCCTGCATTGGAAGGCGAAGTCTTAACCACTGGACCACCAGGGAAGTCCCAATCCACAACTTTAGACTTGAGAGTTAAGTACCCCAAAGTGTAGGAGAGTACACTTAAGTGGTTAGAGTGCAATATGATTTCTCTCTACAAATGTTGTAATTCTTTCATTATTTTCATTAGGTGAAAAAGGGCAATCAACCTACAAATATTTAAGTTTAGCAATGAATTACATGCTACAAGAAATGTAAAGAAGTACAAGAGGCAACAACCATTTAAAATAATACATAAGGAAAGGGAAAGCGAATCTTAGAAATAAATTGCCATTCTAATGAATTAAGACCAAAAATGTATTTTTGCATCATTAATTAAAGTGTAAGTCTTATCAAAATTACTTTGTCACAACAGCTACATTTATTGACCCAAAGTAGGCTATTTAATCAGAAAAAAAATAATAGTAGTAACTACTGATTTTTCATGTACAGTAATAATATTACAAGCATAGGGGTAAATTGGTTTCTGTTTCAACAGGCCACTTATGACCCTATTAGGAGATGTTTTAAGGGTGTTTCTTAGCATTTTGTACAAAATATTTGTACTCCCTACTGAAAATAGTTTAATATGAAGTCCCAAAGGAATCCTGTCTGCCTCATAAAGTTGCTTTTAAAGTTTTGAGTTTCTTGCCTCCTCCTTCCAAATGCACAGTGGATATACATTCTAACTCCAAATTCAAGTTTTGGATAAATAATATATTTCTCTTCTGAAATAGTGGACTTTTGCCCAGTTCTTTCAATAGGGGGCAATTCGCTACATTGAAATACTTAATTTATTAATCCATAATTTTTAAGTGGTGAAATATAAAAGAATTCCTTACCGTATGATTACCTAATACAGTCAACACAACTTCCCTTTTTGTACATAAAGACACACGTACACTCTCTTACCACCATCTATATACCAACCTGAGAGGCCGTGGACTATGACTGTTGAAAGTATGGCATCAGACTCCTGCTCTACCACTTACCAGCTGTACAAGCTTGTAGCAAGTTACTTACCCACTGGAACAATTCCACTTCCTGCTCTGTAAAATTGTACCACAGTAGCAACCACCAGATACAGTTGCTGTGAGAAGTAAATGAGATAGAGGTAAAGTTTGCAGCGTTGCACCCTGCATGTAGAATGTTCTCCATAACTTTTAGCATTTTTTTCCTTAATAATTCATCCCTTGCCTGGAGTTTGTTAACTACATCTTATTTTGCTAAAATGGACACTCTCTGTTTACTTAATAAAACAATCTTGGGCAATTAAGAATTACAGACTGAATGTCAATTCGTGACCAAGTACAGGATATACTGAGGCCATTATCTGGTGAATGCAAGGTATGTAATAGACAATCTAAACAATTTGGAATCTAATGTGGATGTTAAAATTAATTATTTTTAATTTCTGAAAATAGAACTGGTTGTCACATAATATAATAACAAATTTGACCCTCCAAATCTTTGAATAAATGCATGCCGATGGCTCATGGTGGGTGTAAGCACTCATTTCAATATGTTAATTTATTGAGATAAGTAAGTATAAATATAAAATGAACCCTGTGGGAAAGTGTGCTTGATTTTTTTTTTAAAAAATCTCAAACTATCTAATTCAAGTACATCATTATGCATCAAATTCTGAAAGAGCAAACCAAACAAGATTGAAGAAAGAGGGATCATCAACTTTTTAATTTCTAGGTCATCTTCTAATTTATTAGCATGCTATACGTGGCATATCTTTTTATTATGTATGTCCTCTTTAATTCCTATAAAAAAGTTTTACATACACCTTTTGTTGAATTTATCCCTTAGGATCTACCTAGTTTATATTTTCAGTGATATGTTTTAAATTTAATTTCTAAATGTTTGTTGCTGGTATATAAAAATTGAGTTAAATTTTTATATTGATTTTGCATCCAGTAAACTTTGTTAAAAGATTTTTGTTTTGTTTAATAATGAATGAACAATAAATTTCATCAAATGATTTTTCTGCATTTATTGACACAATTATAAGGTTAATCTATTTATATGATGAATTATATGAACTGATATTCTATTGTAAATCAATTTTGTAAGGCTGGGATAAACCAACTTGGTCATGATATTATAGTCTTCTTAATACTTTGCAGGATTCATTTGGCTAATATTTGGCTTAGGATTTTTGCGTGTAGGTTCATGAGTGAGTTGGCCTGTCATTTTCTTTTCCATGCTGTCCTCAGATTTTGACATCAAAGTTATGCTGGTATCACATAGAAAGTGTTTCTTGTTTTTATATTCTTCAAAGAATTTATATAATATTGCAAATATCTGTTCTTTCAGTGTTTGACTAGAATTCAGTGGTGAAACCATCTTTGGTGTTTTCATTTTGGGAGAAATTTTTCAAAATGATGCAATTTCTTTAACCATTCTAGAAAACTTCAGGTTTTCTGATTTTTTTTTTTCAGTTAGTTTTAAGATATATTGTCTTAGGAATTTGTCAAATTTATCTAAACTTTCAAATTCATTGGAATAAAGTTGTCTTTTATATCTTCTTATCGTCTTTTAAATATCTGCAACAACGAAGCTATACCTTCTTTTTCATTCCTAATATTGACTACAGTTGCCTTTGCTCTTCTTTATCGATCTCATGAGAGGTTTATCAGTTTTATTAATCTTCACAAAGAATCGTAATTTGGCTCTTTTTTAAAAAAAAATAAATTTATTTATTTACTTTTGGCTGCACTGGGTCTTCATTGCTGCTTGCAGGCTTTCTCTAGTTGCAGCAAGACGGGGCTACTCTTCGTTGTGGTGTGCGGGCTTCTCATTCCTGTGGCTTCTCTTGTTGTGGAGCACGGGCTCTAGGCACGCGGGCTTCAGTAGTTGTGGCACGTGGGCTTCCGTAGTTGTGGCACGTGGGCTCAGTAGTTGTGTCTCGTGGGCTCCAGAGTGCAGGCTCAGCAGCTGTGGCACATAGGCCCAGCTGCTCTGCGGCACGTGGGATCTTCCCCAACCAGGGCTCGAACCCACGTCCCCTGCATTGGCAGGCGGGCTCTCAACCACTGCGCCACCAGGGAAGCCCCTAATTTGGCTCTTTTGATTCTCTCTTTTATATATGTCTTTATTTTTAAAAATACAGTTTGTGATGTTTTTATGCTTTATTTTTATTTCTTTTTGGATGGTCGCTTAGCATTCATTCTGAGCTTTTCTTTTCTAATGTTACAGAAGTTCAGACTTAAGGATTTGTCACACGAGTTTTGATGTGTAGCACTTTTATTATCTTTTATTTCTAAATATTTTATAATATTTATAATGATTTCATTTTTTGACCCATGGGTTATTTAGAGGTGATTTCCTTCCAAACATATAGTTTTTCTAATTATCTTTTTGTTTTGATTTTTAACAAAATTTCATTGTAGACAGAGAACATGACCTGCATGCCTCAGTTCTTTGAACTTTGTTGAGACTACTTTTGGAGCAGAATATGGTCACTTTTACAACATGTTTTGTGTATATTTCAAAGCTTTTGTAACTGGGAGTTGGTGGATATAGTGTTCAATAAATGTCCATTAACTAAATTTTGCTAATTATGTTTTTCAAATCATCAATATCATGTTAATTTTATTTCATCAGCTGCTTCTTTAGCTTTGAGATATATATATATATATTAAACTCCCCCATTATTATTGTATGCTTATCTTTTCCTGTTTTTCTCTCAATTTTTTATTGCCATATTTTGAGGCTCTGTTGGTAGGTTCATACAGGTTTAAAACTATTAATCTTCTTGAGTTATTGAATCTATTAACATTATCTAATTACCACTTTATTCTCTCTTAATTATTTTGCTATTAAATCTATCTAGAGTGATGCTAGTACCTTACCACCTTCCTTTCTGCTTAGATTTTGACTAGTACATACTGTTAGTTTTTAAATCATTTTACTTCTGAATTTTCTGAATCTTTGGGTTTTAACTGTGTCTCTTATACACAGCTCTAGGCTTTTTGTTTTTTGCTTATTTTACCCCATGAGGCTAAAGCATTTTATTTTTATCTCATATTGGTGCATAGTTGATTAACGATGTTGTGTTAGTTTCAGGTGTACAGCAAAGTGATTCAGTTATACATGTATCTATTCTTTTTCAAATTCTTTTCCCATTTAAGTTATTACAGAATATTGAGCAGTGTTCCCTGTGCTATACAGTAGATCCTTGTTGGTTATTTTAAATATAGCAGTGTATACATGTCAATCCAAAACTCCCAATCTATCCTTCCCCCCTACCCTTCCCTCCTGGTAACCATAAGTCCATTCTCTAAGTCTGAGTCTGTTTCTGTTTTGTAAATAAGTTCATTTGTATCATTTATTTTTAGATTCCACATATAAGCAATATCAAATGATATTTGTCTTTCTCTGTCTGACTTACTTCACTTAGTATGATAATCTCCAGATCCATCCATGTTGCTGCAAATGGCATTATTTCATTCTTTTTAATGGCTGAGTAATATTCAATTGTATATATGTACCACATCTTCTTTATCCATTCATCTGTCAATGGACGTTTAGGTGGCTTCCATGTCTTGACTATTGTAAACAGCACTGCAATGAACATTGGGGTGCATGTATCCTTTTAAACAGAAATATAGATCAATGGAACAGAATAGAAAGCCCAGAAATAAACCCACTCACCCAAGGTCAATTAATCTACAACAAAGGAGGCAAGACTATACAATGAAGGAAAGACAGTCTCTTCAATAAATGGTGCTGGGAAAACTGGACAGCTACATGTAAAAAAATGAAATTAGACCATTCTTTAACACCATAAATAAAAATAAACTCAAAATGGATTGAAGACCTAAATGTAAGACTGGATACTATAAAACTCTTAGAGGAAAACATAGGCAGGTTCACTCTTTGACATAAATCGCAGCAATATCTTTTCCGAGGAGTCTACTAGAGTCATGGAAATAAAAACAAAAATAAACAAATGGGACCTAATGAAACTCAAAAGCTTTTGCACAGCAAAGGAAACCATAAGCAAAACGAAAAGACAACCCGTAGAATGGGAGAAAATATTTGCAAACGATGCGACTGATAAGGGATTAGTCTCCAAAATTTACAAACAGTTCTTGTGGCTCAATATCAAAAAAACAACCCAATCAAAAGATGAGCAGAAGACCTAAATAGACTTCTCCAAAGAAGACATACACATGGCCAAATGCCACATGAAAAGATGCTCAACATCACTAATTATTAGAGAAATGCAAATCAAAACTACAATGAGATATCACCTCACACCAGTCAGAATGGCCATCATCAAAAAATCTACAAACAATAAATGCTGGAGAAGTTGTGGAGAAAAGGGAACCCTCGTACACTGTTGGTGGGAATGTAAATTGGTACAGCCACTGCGGAGAACAGTATGGAGGTTCCTTAAGAAAGTAAAAATACAGCTATGATATGATCCAGCAAACTCACTCCTGGGCATATATCCGGAGGCTAAAGCATTTTAGGTCAAATTCAATCACTTGCCAAATGCCATATGAATGAAAGAAGGCTGTAGAACTCTATTTAACTGTCTGTATCCTTACTTTTACCTAGTGCCGAGACTGCCTTTTAACCTTGCCAATTCATTAATGAGTTTTAAGAATATGTATTTATTCAGGATAATTAGCTGGTTTCAACAGAAGGTTGATTCAGACAGCTTGTCATATTATAACAAATTAAAATGCAAAATAGTAAAATTTCAATCCAGTAAATTTTATGATTTAGTTATAAGATGTGGTAATCCATATATATTAAACAATTATTTTATTATTTTTGATGACATTTTAATTCTCCTTTATTTTTTTGCTAAGATACACTTTACATACAATAAAAATTACCCATTTTACTGTATCGTTCTGTGGGTTTTGACAAACCTATAGTTAAATTTTTTTTTTTGGTGTTGTATTTTTGTGTAACCACCACCATAATGAAGACATATAACAGTTCCATCACCCCAAAATATTCTTCATGTTCCTTTGGAGTCAGCTCCTTGCTCTACCTCCAGCTCATGGCAACCACTGATCTATTTTGTGTTCCTATAGTTTTACTTTTTTCAGAATGTCATATAAATTGGATCATCCAGTATGCAGCCTTTTAAGTCTGGCTTTTTTCACTTAGTATAATGCATTTTAGACTTGTGTGTATCAGTACTTAATTCCTTTTTACTCCTGAATGTATTCCATTGTGTGGATGTACCACAGTTTATCTAATTACCATTAAAGGACATTTGTATTGTTCCAGTTTTGAGAAATTACAAATAAAGCTGTTATAAACTTTTATATACATATTATTTCAAAAATAAAACTTTCATTCTTGAAGTGGGATTGCTGGATTGTACTGTAAGTGAATACTTAACTTTCTAAGAAACTGTCAAACTGCTTTCCAAAGTGGCCATACCATTTTGCATTCCCACTAGCAATGAATGAAAGTTTTGGTTGCTCTATATGACTGCCAGCATTTGGTATTGTTCGTTCTTTTGCTTTTAGCCATTGTAATAGGCATGTAGTGTTATCTCATTAT